>NC_051154.1:324322666-324475764 GCF_013339745.2 Dermacentor silvarum | reverse complement strand
GGATCAACATTTGAGGATCCGGAAAGCTGCCTGGAGACGCATGAAAGGCTCGCTGTATTTAACAACTGGAACAACGACGACAAGCTGCGCCACGTCTTCTCTCATTGGAAGATGCTGCCAGGACGTGGTTCGAGAATCGGGAGTCGACCTTGACAACATGAGACCTGTTCCGCCACGGCTTCCTGCAGACCTTTACAAGCGTTGTGCGCAAGGAAAGGGCCGAAATTCTCCTTGAAGCCCGGTAAGAGCCCAACAAGACATCCCGAGTTTACGGAGGAGATGACTCGCCTGTTCAAGCACGCCGACCCCGACATGCCAGAAGAGAAAAAAGTTTCGCTTCTTGAAGAGGGGTGTCAAGCAGAGCTCTTCGCGGGATATACGAAACCCGCCTGAGACTGTTGCTGAATTTATTTCCGAGGCCACAACCATTGGAAGACGCTCGACATGCGGATAAGGCATATAACCGCCGAATGCTGGCCGCCAACAACATCGACGTTCAAGCACTTGCCAGCGACGACCTGCGCGAGACCCTCAGAGCGGTCGTTCGCGAGAACTGCGGAAGTTCTTCCCCAAGCCGCAGCCTCAAGTGGCATCTATCGCCGACATCGTCAAAGAAGAAGTTCAGCGCTCAATTGGAGTTCCCGATGTACAGCCGCAATCGCCGCAACCCCATCCGGAAGCGCTGACCTACGCCGCGGTAGCCCGTCGTCAAGTCCCCCCTCCACGCTCGCGCCAGGGCCCCGTAACGCCCAAGTTCCGACGTCCACCACCGCCGCTGCCAGCACGCCCGTCCGTCGTCCAGCGCAGCTACCCGAGAAGACGGACATTTGGCGCGCCCCCGACCACCGCCGCTCTGCTATCACTGCGGGGATGCTGGTCATGTCTACCGCCGATGCCCATGCCGCGAGATGGGCCTACGAGGGTTCGCCGTCAACGCACCACGTCCGCAGCTTGGCGCGCGGGTCCACGTGACATCGCCAACTACCTCACCGGAGCCCTGTGGCAACCACGACGACCCTCACGCTCGCCGTCACCAGGGACGCTACCTGTCACCGCAGCGCCAACCATAGACTGGCCCAGCCAGGGGCCGGTCCGTGAGCCCCTATCCGGGAAACTAAAACCAGCAACCGATGGAGGTGCGGTTGCTGTACGACGCAATGCCAAAGATCCTCCGCCGCCATCAAAGAATATTCGCGAATCATCACGACGAGATATCAGCACGCCGCCTAGAAAGAACCTTGAGGACAACACTTCGCCGCCGAAAGAAGACCTGCCGACGCGACGTAGCAGCAGCGGAGCAAGCCGACGCAGCCGTGATCCGACGCCACTATTTAACCGCAACGCCAGACGGCGGTCTACCGGCCTAGACGTGCTAATCGATGGTCACAACGTCACCGCTCTCGTCGACACTGGAGCCGACTATTCCGTCTTCAGTGGCCCGTTCGCCGCCAAGTTGAAGAAGGTGAAAACGGCCTGACAAGGACCCGATATCCGGACAGCAGGAGGCCACCTAATAACGCCGGCTGGAATCTGCACAGCACGAGTCACGGTTAACAACCGCACTTACCCAGCGAGATTCGTAATCCTGCAGCAATGCTCCAGGGATGTCATCCTAGGCATGGACTTTCTAAACCAACACGGTGCAGTCATCGACTTAAGGTCCAAGTCGATAACGCTTTCAACACACAAAGCGATACCGCCGGATACAAGCATCAGTTACCATGCCTTGAATGTGCTTGAAGAACAAGTCACTGTTCCGCATCGTTCCAACGTAATGATTTCCATCGGTACCGAAGTACCTGCAGACATGGAGGGCATCGTCGAGGGCGATCATTACTTACTGCTCGACCGTGAAATTTGCGTCGCTAGAGGCATAGCTCAGCTACGTGAAGGGGAAGCAAGAGTGATGCTCACGAACTTCAGCCACGAATACAAGCGCATTAACAAAGGCACCACGGTCGACTACATCGACGAAATAGTACAAGCCAGCAGTGCTTTCCCCTGCACGGATTCCAGCGCACCTGCAACGACGACTGTAGTACCTGAACCAGCTTTTGACGTCAATCAGAACCTTCCCATGCATAAGAAAGAGCAGCTAAAAGCCCTGCTCCTGTGATACAAGGAGTCAAGGACTGCTTCTCGTCGTCATCAAAAATTCGACAAACCCCTGTCGCCAAGCACCGCATCATAACAGACGAATATGCCCGCCCACTCCGGCAGAGCCCGTACCGAGTCTCGGCGCGTGAACGCGAGGCCATAAGGCAACAAGTCGACGAAATGCTACGCGACGACATCATCCAACCGTCCAAGAGTTCGTGGGCGTTCCCCGTGGTGTTAGTGAAGAAGAAGGATGGTACCTTACGTTTCTGCGTTGATTACCGTCGCCTCAACAAAATCACGAAGGACGTATACCCTCTCGCACGGATTGACGACGCCTTGGATCGACTCTCCAACGCAAAGTAATTTTCGTCGATGGACCTCAAAACCGGCTACTGGCAAATCGAACTTGACGAGAGGGACCGGGAGAAGGCTGCCTTTGTAACACCAGACGGACTGTTCGAGTTCAAGGTCATGCCGTTTGGTCTTTGCTCGGCGCCTGCCACTTTCCAACGCGTCATGGATAGAGTACTGGCAGGCTTATAGTGGCAAACTTGCCTCGTATATTTGGATGGCGTCGTTGTGTTTGCTTCAAGCTTCGAGGAACACCTGCGGCGCCTTGAAACAGTTCTTCAAGCAATCAAGACCTCCGAACTCACGTTGAAGCCAGAAAAGTGCCTCTTCGCATACGAGGAGCTCTTGTTCTTGGGCCACGTCATAAACAAGTCTGGAGTGTGCCCTGACCCACAGAAAACGGCAGCTATCACTGACTTTCCTCCACCCACCGACAAGTAGGCAGTGCGTAGATTTCTTGGACTGTGCGCCTATTACAGGCGCTTCGTCAAAGACATTTCATCGATCGCCGAGCCGCTGACTTACCTCACGAAGGCCGACGTCGAGTTCAAGAGGGAGACGCCGCAAGTCGAAGCATTTGAAGAACTGAAGCGACGCCTGCAATCACCGCCAATACTTGCGCATTTCGACGAAAACGCCGACACCGAAGTCCACACCGACGCAAGCAGCGTAGGACTCGGCGCCGTGCTTGTGCAGAGGACTAACGGACTTGAAAGGGTTGTAAGTTACACTAGCTAGTCGCTATCGAAGGCGGAAGCAAATTATTCCACAACAGAAAAGGAGTGCCTCGCCATCATCTGGGCTACATTAAAGTTTCGCCCCTACCTCTATGGCAAGCCCTTCAAAGAAGATCGGCTGGGAGGAGACGAGACAGACGGAGCGAGGACAACTACCAGACGTTTGGCTAGAAGCAATAAAGGTAAAACCACTCCCCAAGAACATGAGCCCAGCACACCACAGCGGCAGACGGGAGGCCAGAGCAAAAGCTTACAACAGGCTGCTGGCTGGGCAGAAGGGGGTAATCTTCACAGACGCCTCCCAAGACACAGGAAAAAGCTGGGCGACCGTAACGGTGACAACCACAGAAAAGCTGCTAACGTGCGCGATGGTAAAAATGTGGTTGATCCCTCTTATATAGGAATCGGTATAGAACACGAAAGTGAAACGTGTCTTCACAGAAGTAGTGTAATGTTTATTGCACATTGATATATAATGTCTATTGGTGTTTTGTGGCTAAAGAGCCCTTAGGCGTTGATGCACCCACGCTGACGCCTGGTGGCACGTCTCCTCCATCACGACTACCAACGTCGATGACCATGAGCAACCGTCGTGCATATGGAAGCTGCACTACGCTGCACACGCTAGCACAACGCGAAAGACGAAGCACGTAACTGACACACTAATACAACGCGCAAGACAAAGCACGTAACTGAATCGTCACCGAGTCAAATCAGCGCGTACAGCGCGTCGTAATTGCAGCCTCCGCGATCAACTTCAGAAACATTTTCAGAGCTAATTGCGGAGGCCACGCTCCGCTGTGCATAGTACGGTGAACGCCAATTAGGTGGGGTTGGTAGTGCTTCTTGATGCCAGCGTCCCTTCGAATGCTGGCATCGAGGCGTCGTAGTGCTGAGACCACCGAAGCGTTCACTGTCGGTGCGCGTTAGTGTCATAATGCAGTACTTCTCTTTTCTGCTCGTAGGCGGCGGCACCGCCCCGAGCAAGAGCGCGGGTACACGGAGGAGTGTTAGATATATAAGGCGCGTCTGTGTAGCTCTCTGCAAATGCGTTTGTGGCGCAATGGGTTAAACGCTCGGCGATCTATCGTCGCGGACCGAGAGGTCGTGGGTTCGATTTCCAAATTTTGCATGTTTGTGGAACTTTTTCTTCTGGTTTCTTTCTTTGTATTATGTTCTATGACGTATTTCCGTGACGGAAATACGTCAGTGAAGTCTTGGTGGACCCCGGCATAAAACACTTTCGTGTTAAAACAAACGATGTCGACGAAGCAGAAGAGCTGGCAATTGCCCTGGCCCTCACTAAACAAGGCAGGACCAGAGTGGTCACAGACTCGCAACAAGCGTATAGGAGCTTCCAGTCGGGCTGGGTGTCCCGGTTGGTGCTTCGGGCACTCAAAGGCAAGGAGCCCACGAAAGGGGAGGAGATAGAATTAATCTGGGTACCGGCCCACTCCGCAGTGGAGGGCAATGAGTTTGCCCACCAGCAGGCCCGAGCGTTATCACACCGAGCCGCAGCCGCGGAGAGGGAAGAGGAGGACGCAAAGAGCCAACCACTGGTCACGTACAAAGACATAGTGGAATATTACAGAAACGGGAGACAGAGCTTCCCCGAGCCACACGTCACGTTAACGAGGGAGCAGCAGACTACATATAGGCAGATACAGACAGAGTCGTTTCCCCACCCCCGATTACTAAACCGCATGTACCCGAGCCAGTACGGGCAAGAATGCCCCATGTGTCACGAGCCAGGTACACTGCAACACATGATTGCAGAATGTACATTTAGCCAACAACACCCACCACTCCTCACCAATCCTAACCCCAACATGATCCCCCTACCCATCCAACCCCTTAGAGAGCGATGGAAGATCTTGCTGTCCAGCCCCGCCCTGGAAGACCAGCTTTGGCTCGTAACCAGGGGCCAGGCGGCGAGAGCAGCATATGGATTCCCGTGAAGTGGGAACCACTTCCATCCGGCGCATGCGCTGAAAAGCTCGTGAAATAAAGTTTTTCATTCATTCATTAAAGGTGTGAGCGAACACCACGCCTTGTGTTGGCTAGCTAACTTGAAGGATCCTTCAGGTCGTCTCGCATGATGGAGTCTGAGACTTCAAGCATTCGGCATCACCGTCGTTTACAAGTCCGGGCGAAAGCACTCAGATGCCGACTGCTTGTCTCGCGCCCCCGTCGAACCGCCGCCACAAGACGACCAGGATGACGATACTTTCTTGGGATCTATCAGTGCCGACGAATTCGCCGAAAAACAGCGAGCCGACCCGGAACTGAGAAGCCTTGTAGACTACTTGGAAGGCAACACTGTCATTGTGCCCTCGGTGTTCAGGTGAGCATTGGCGTCGTTTTTCTTGCAAAACGACATTCTTTTAAAGACGAACTTCTCGCCTCTTCGAGCCAACTACCTCCTCGTGGCACCCTCAGCATTGCATCCAGAGGTTCTGCAAGCTCTCCATGACGACCCAACGGCTGGACACCTCGGTTTTTCCCGCACGCTCGCGAGGATACAATAAAAATACTACTGGCCTCGCCTTTCTGCCGACGTCGCCCTTTACGTAAGGACATACCGAGAGTGTCCGCGACGGAACAGACCGCCGACAAGTCCAGCCGGACTTCTACAGCCGATCGAACCACATCGCCGACCGTTCCAGCAGATCGGGATGGACTTATTGGGGCCTTTTCCGACGTCGACGTCCAGGAATAAATGGATCGTCGTAGCTACGGACTATCTCACCCGCTACGCCGAAACAAAAGCCTTGCCCAAAGGCAATGCCGCCGAGGTAGCCCGATTCTTCGTTGAGAACATCCTCCTGCGTCACGGTGCCCCAGAAGTTCTCATCACCGACAGATGTACAGCCTTTACGGCAGAACTAACTCAAGCCATCTTGCGATACAGCCAGACAAGCCATCGCCGGACCACCGCCTACCACCCGCAGACGAATGGCCTAACCGAGCGCCTAAATAAGACCATCGCTGACATGCTGGCAATGTACGTCGACGTCGCACACAAGACGTGGGATGCTATCCTTCCGTACGTGAGCTTTGCATACAACAGGGCCGTCGAAGAAACGACGCACATGGCACCGATCCACCTGATCTACGGTAGGAACCCGGCAACGACGCTTGACGCCATGCTACCGGACGTCACCGACGAAGAAAATATCGACGTTGCCACCTATTTGCAGCGTGCTGAAGCAGGTCGACAGCTCGCCCGCCTGCGCATCAAGAACCAGCAGAGGACCGACAGCCAATACCACATTCTTCGACGCCGCTACGTTGAGTACCAGCCCGGCGACCGTGTTTGGGTCTGGACTCCGATACGCCGACGAGGACTTAGCGAGAAACTGTTACGTCGCTGTTTCGGACCATATAAGATCATCCGACGTATTGGTGCACTGGACTATGAGGTCGTGCCAGACGGCATTTCGCAATCACAGCGGCGCCGCGCAGGACCTCAAGTCATCCACGTGGTGCGTCTTAAGCCTTTCAACGCCCGCTGACGAACTTAGGTACTTTGTTACTTCGTTATTTTATTTCTTGTTTTTTTTTATTACGCGTGGTTTTGTTTTCGTTTTCACATTTGTTTGTAGCATCGGGACGATGCTTTTTTAGGGGAGGGTATTGACACGTATACATGTTTATCTTTCACCGGTGGCCGCTTTCCACCGGCTAACAAATGTTAAACGTTATCGCTCGGCGCAAGACGCGCCTGTATCGGAAGGTTCTAGAACGTTATTGATGCTTCTTTCCGTTGCCTGTTTTCACCGACGCTTATGTTATCTGATTGTATTACCAACGCGAATTGTCTAGAACTTTTGGAACACACGCGGGCACCAGGGAATAATCTGGAACATTCGATGACTCATGTATAAAAGCCGACGCCTTTCGCCGCTGAGCAGATTTCCGACGATCGCCGACTGTGATCGCCGCTATCGTTGTGCTTTGAGTGTAGCTTGCTTTTGTGGGCACAGGTTCGCCCAATAAAGAATCCGTTTCGTCATACACAGTTTTACGACTGTTTTCTTCAGCGTCACTACTACGTGACATTATTACCATAGAGTAACATAAGGATTACAAGAGTAGCCACTCGAGCCTATAAGCGGCCGAGCTAAGCAGCTTCATGCCGCCCGCTAGAGGGCAATACAACACTCCCTGTCTCCAAGGGAACGCGCGTACTACTTATCTATTGTAGTAACTTTTCTATAGTGCACTAAACGTATATTGTCTATGTGGCAATAGATGTAGACGTTATCAACGGCATCAGCCGGCCGTGAGTGGTGGATGACAAGACTAGTATAAATAATAACGCATCGCCATAAAATATCGGCCATGGTGTGATCAGGCAAGGCGACGCTACAAAAGATGTGCGATAACGTCTGCGTGGTCTTTGCTGGGTTCGCCTGCCAGAACGTGTCTGTCTGCTTGGCTGCTGCTTGGTAAGAAGGCCTTCATTACTTTCTTTTTTCCCTGCATTACTTTGCAAATTGCTAATGTATTTGTCACTTCAGCCGTAAGTTGACCTTTGTCACATTGTGCTGTTCGGCGCAGAGAGCTTTTGTGTTCTTCATTTCACGCATGATGTTCGTGGATTACTTCACATTATGTAAGAAAGAGCAATTTGAATGCGGCGCAGCACGTTTGCGAGAAAATCGTTTATGGCGCGAGAAAGTGAGTCTGCACACGCCGGTATACGTAGTGTGAATTCAATGCACGTGTGTGCAATTGTGTGAAAGAATGCAAACGTTATGCTTAGGATCGTTATTCGTGGCGTGCGCAGATTGCTTGTAGCCTTTGTTACGAGTGCAATTAGAGAGAACTTGCGAATTGAGAAGAATGTTTGTAAGCTGTGGCTACGACGTATTCTGAATAAACAGTCCCGCCTCAGTAGCGCATGCATGGCACCGAAGGTTTTTTTAGCTGCGACAATTGCACGTGACGCTTTTCGCGAAAGGGCGATCTGAAGTGCGTAGGTGAAAATTTGTGCGAAGGCGGGAGAGAAGACATAACTAATACTTTTTTTTTTCAAGTCATGCCGACCATAGTCAAGTACTACGGGAATTACTGCTGTGTTGCGAGGTGCAGTAACAACGGCAGGACAGGGAGAGAGCGTGGTTGGCTGACAACTGCAGTGAGCAACCTTCATTCCTTGTTTGCTATGCAGCCCGAAACTACCACTTAATAAGAATGGTTAGGATTCAAAGGACGAGTGTTGTTTTCCTCTTTAATGCTAATGCCATCTGCTGCAGTTTTACTGTTCTGTGGGGTTTTTCATAATATCGCCTGTTTATTCCTTTTGTGAAATTTATTCTCAACATGTGGCAGCTGTATTGGCACGTCTCTCATTGTGCAGTGTACCCATCTTTTTGAGCTTGCGTTCATCTAACGTTGCGAAAAAAAAGTGTACATGTGCTTACTGAGAATGACTGAAAAATAAAGTTTCGTCTCTTCCAACACTTGTCATGTTTATTTAAAGTGCCTGCATAAACATATAGTGGCATCGTGTGCTTGCTACTCTGGCGGTACAGCTTACACGAAGCTACTCGATGCATGCAGGCAACGCGTTAAAAAAATCAAAATATAGCCATAATATATGGTGCGGTGATGCGCGACGGTGATATTTGTGGTGTGCGACAAGGTGCGGTGCATTCAAACAAGAAGCAGACGACAAGGAGAGCACGCGCCGCTCTACCTCGCCGCGCCGAAAACGACGACGCCGAAGACCGTCCGGCGCGTGAACACGCGGCGCAAGAAAACAAATCAAAAGAAAAACCCAATCCAATCACAAAAGAACACGGAGCCTCGAGCACCCAATGAGAAGTCGACGAATCGACCAGAGCAGCAGAAAAAGGAGCCGCGCTGGCAGTAGGGGGGAGGAGTTCCAGAAGCGGCACCAGGACAAGGTCGGCCACCGGATCGGGAGTTGAAGACGGCCGTCGGGTTCCGGACCCGAGCCACCAGGACTTCACCCGGCCGGGGCCTCCTGCCAACCCGTTCCTGGGAGTCGCCACTCTTCCTGATCGTAAACAGCTGCCCGAGGCCGGCAAACGACTGTGCCCGTGGGCAGGACGAGAGCTGTCGGGCTACGGGCCCGAGCTCCACGACCAGCTGCCCGGCCAGGACGCCGCCGCCGTCAACCCCTGCTGCCAAGCCGCCTGCCTTGCCGGGCATCGCCACCCTGCCCGATTGTCAACTGCTGCTGCCCGAGGTCGGTGAGCGTCTGCGTCTACGAGCCCGAGTGCCACGATCGGCTGCCCGACCAGAACGCCACCATCGTCGACTCGTGCTGCCGAGCCGCCTGTCTTCTCCCACCGAGCCAGAGCTGCCACGCTCTGGTAGCCGGTCCGATACAGCGACCTTTTGGTGAGACCAACAACGCTTCTCTGGTCGTCTCCGCTTCGCCGCATCGAGACTCTAATGCATTATCACACCCGCAGCCTGCCCGAACTTGCCCGACATCAATAAGCGTTCTAGCCACATGTGTGTTCTATTATGAGTTCTTTTTGAGTGTTTATTTTATGGTTTTTTTCGTTCTTGTTACATTAAACGTTTTGTGTGTGCGTTCCACAAACGGCTTTGTCCTCGATTGGGTTCTGGGAGGCTTCGCCTCATAGAACCGTCAAATATTAGACAAAAGAACCTGCTCATCACAAATTGGCGTCCACGACAGGACAAAGCCGTTAGTTTGGATTTTTTTTTCGTTAATTCTAACGGCTGCAAACTATGGCTAGCACGCGAGAGCTGTTTGCGTTAGCAGAACGCATGGGGCTTGAGGGAGCAGAGCTAAAAGCGTGGTTCGCCGAGCGGCAGGCGCGAGCGCGAGAAGAACGCGCTGCGGAGCGAGAAGCGAAAAGAGAACAGATTGAGCGCGAGGCACGTGTTTTGCAGTTGCGTCTCAAGATCGCGGAGGCGGAAACGGCACGTTCACTGATAGAGATCCGCGAGCTGGAGTCCTATACAAGCTCTATTGAGCAAGAGTTTGACGCGGGCTCCAGACTCAACAGTTCAACATCTCTGTCTAGTGAACGCCCCGACCACCATCACGCTCTCTTATTAGAAGGCACGAAACAAGGCAGCAGAGAAATGATCAGGAAAATAGCCAGCCTAGATCCTGAAATTAACCTCAAGGAGGCTGAGGATAGCTGGGAGAGCAGGGAGCAGGCAACTACCAGTGAAATCGAGGCACGCATGCGCATCTGTGCTAGAAAAAGCACATTGCGTAAAGAGGCGAAAATGCCGTCAGAAAGCCCGACAGGCTGGGCAACGGTGCGCATGGACTGTGACCTCGAAGAGGACAAAACCAGCAAGGAGGCACGCATGCGAACCAGTGCCGGAAAAAGCACATCAAATGAAGAGGCACATAGACCTCTAGAAAGCCCGACGGACCGGGCAAAGGTTCGCATTGCCCATGACCTCGAAGAGTGCGAGGCGAGCGAGATAACGCTCCCCCACTCTTCCGGTGTGCCCCTTGCAATGGTGACAAGTGGCCTCGTCACTTGGGGGGACCACTCCGAGGACTCACCTCAAGAGAGGGTGAGTCTGCCTGCCTGTGTTCATGAGGACATGCTAGGACAACATGCGTTAAAGATGAGAACAGAGGTACTCGGAAAGGAGTCCAATACAGAGCTCCTCGGTAAAGAGTCTAGTAACGACTCCAAGAACGAGACTAGTGACTGGCGAAGCAAGTCGCCGATTGCGTCAGCACATGGTGATGATGAGTGTAGACAAGTTCTGTGTGATAGCTTGCTTGCGGTTAATGATACATCACACTGTGGTTCGACTGGAGAATACGGCAATAACATGTCAGAAGGTGAACGCGTAGAGGTCAGCAGAGATACTTTGCATTCGTGTAAGGTCGGGGAAGGCTATTCAGGTGAGCAGGTCGAGGCTAGCAAAGCAGTAAAGCACTGGTTCCAGATCAATCAGGGGCCTACCTGTATGTATTCTCAACGTCACAGCAAAGCGGCACCCGTGCTATCATCTCAAACGCGTAAAAGACGCGCCGTTCCTGGGCGATTGTCCCAAACGCAAAAGAGACGCACGGTTCGTCTCACCTGGGACGCAATAACTTAATATGCCGATTGAATAGCTGGTTCCATCTCAGGATTCTGACCTTGAACATCATATATCTTGTGAATAGAGAACTTGGATTTCTGCTATAAGCATTGTGTGCATACTGGTTTTTGGGAGTGTCGTGTTTTCTGCACCCCGTGAACATTGTTAGGGACATAGCTTTGACTATGCGCAGAACATTTAAATAATAATTTTAATGCTGTGTATGCTCGGCGAACTTTCCCGGCTGAACAGTGAACGCCCAATGAGTGTTGTGTTTTAAGCATATGGGTGAATTGTGCAGCGCACTAGCCACAGTTTTTCCTCTGGAAAAACTTTTCCCAAAAAGGGGCTCTTGTGATGAGTAGTGCGCGACACAATGCGGTGATATTTGTGGTGCGCGACACGGTGCGGTGATGCGCGACGGTGATATTTGTGGTGTGCGACAAGGTGCGGTGCATTCAAACAAGAAGCAGACGACAAGGAGAGCACGCGCCGCTCTACCTCGCCGCGCCGAAAACGACGACGCCGAAGACCGTCCGGCGCGTGAACACGCGGCGCAAGAAAACAAATCAAAAGAAAAACCCAATCCAATCACAAAAGAACACGGAGCCTCGAGCACCCAATGAGAAGTCGACGAATCGACCAGAGCAGCAGAAAAAGGAGCCGCGCTGGCAGTAGGGGGGAGGAGTTCCAGAAGCGGCACCAGGACAAGGTCGGCCACCGGATCGGGAGTTGAAGACGGCCGTCGGGTTCCGGACCCGAGCCACCAGGACTTCACCCGGCCGGGGCCTCCTGCCAACCCGTTCCTGGGAGTCGCCACTCTTCCTGATCGTAAACAGCTGCCCGAGGCCGGCAAACGACTGTGCCCGTGGGCAGGACGAGAGCTGTCGGGCTACGGGCCCGAGCTCCACGACCAGCTGCCCGGCCAGGACGCCGCCGCCGTCAACCCCTGCTGCCAAGCCGCCTGCCTTGCCGGGCATCGCCACCCTGCCCGATTGTCAACTGCTGCTGCCCGAGGTCGGTGAGCGTCTGCGTCTACGAGCCCGAGTGCCACGATCGGCTGCCCGACCAGAACGCCACCATCGTCGACTCGTGCTGCCGAGCCGCCTGTCTTCTCCCACCGAGCCAGAGCTGCCACGCTCTGGTAGCCGGTCCGATACAGCGACCTTTTGGTGAGACCAACAACGCTTCTCTGGTCGTCTCCGCTTCGCCGCATCGAGACTCTAATGCATTATCACACCCGCAGCCTGCCCGAACTTGCCCGACATCAATAAGCGTTCTAGCCACATGTGTGTTCTATTATGAGTTCTTTTTGAGTGTTTATTTTATGGTTTTTTTCGTTCTTGTTACATTAAACGTTTTGTGTGTGCGTTCCACAAACGGCTTTGTCCTCGATTGGGTTCTGGGAGGCTTCGCCTCATAGAACCGTCAAATATTAGACAAAAGAACCTGCTCATCACAGGCCCCCTGCCCAAGAAGGGCAGGGGGCCCAGGACACTACCCCGTGGAACCCCTGACGTGACTGGGAGAGTGCCAGAAAGTTATCCTCCAGTGTCAGTGTGTTGTTTCCTGTTAGTCAGGTATGCGGAAATCCAGTTGATAAAGATTTCAGGGATTCCAAGGATTTTAAGCTTTAAAATTAGTTTATCATGCGGGACCTTATCAAAAGCTTTACTAAAGTCAAGAAATATTACGTCTATTTGGCCGTTACGATCAAGAGATAAAGCGAACGAGTGAACTACCGTTATAATTTGGGTTACCGTTGAATACCCTTTTCAAAAGCCGTATTGGTACTCGGTTAATGCAGCATTATTTACAAACATTGTGTATACAATTAGCAATTATATGTTCTACAAGTTTACAGCATTGGGAGGTTAGTGATATCGGTCGTTCATTTTGCATAAGTAACCGGTCACCTTTCTTAAACACAGGGACAACCCGGGCAGTCTTCAAGTCATTTGGCAATTGTGCTGCCATGAGTGAGACACGGAATAAAATCACAAGAAATTTGGCAAGAATTTCAGCATATCGCTTGAGAAATACGTTAGGAATTTCGTCCGGACCACATGAACTCTTCGTTTTCAAGTTAAGCAGCATATTAAATACACCAGCATAAGATAAAATTTACATCTGTTAAATGGGGGTAGTGTAACGTCGCATGCGCACACCGTTGAACCAGAGAACACACTTTGAAAGTAGTTGTTGAAGTGCTGAGAAATGGCACTCCAAACTGTCACAGCCTTCCCGTCAACTGATATTTGCAAACTGGTTTCTGCTTTTCTTTTATGTGCTGCCATAACTTAGCAGGATCATTTTTTATGAAGTCAGGAAGCGATATCTTGAAGTAATAATCATTCGCGGTGTGAACTGCACGTGCGAGGTTGTCTCGCATGTCTCGTATTTTGTTACACTGCGCATGCTTCTTTTTAAATCTTTTTATTCTGCGTTTCAGTTGAATGATATTCCGAATCATCCAAGGCGTTTGCTTGTTAACTTTCTTCAGTTTGTTTGGGACGAAGTTAACCAGACAATAATGACACATTTCCTTGAACTTATTTCAAATAAATGAATATTGGTATTATCGAAATCACCCAAACAGGTTTGCATGTATTCGACAACGCTTGTATCATTGGCATTAGAAAAATCTTTAACGTAAAGCGCAGACGGGGGTTTATGCTTAGGTAGTGGCGGCAGCGATATGTTTACGAGATGGTGATCGGAGAGCCCTTGCTCGACTTTCACATCAGAGAAATCTCGACTGAAGTGTTACACCGAGCTGGATGCATTTTGTACACGAGTTGGTTCATGGACTACCTGCATCAAATTGTATCGCAACATAATTTCAAACATAATGTTAACTTATTTGTTATGTTGACTACTTGCAATAAGGCGTTCCCAATCCACTCCCGGCAGGTTAGAATCACCAAGCAGAACAATTTTGCTTCTTTCATGCAGGGACATTTCTATATTCAGTCTCTCTAATATCTGGTGGGGCATCCGGAGGTCTATAAAAAGCGTATAATGTCACGTAGTAGTGACGATGAAGCAAACAGTCGTAAAACTGGGAATGACGAAACTGATTCTTTATTGGGCGAACCTGTGCCCACAAAAGCAAGTTACACTTGAAGCACAACGATAGCGGCGAACACAGTCGGCGATCGTCGGAATCTGATCAGCGGCGAAACGCGTCGGCTTTTATACCTGAGTCATCGAAGGTTCCAGATTAATCCCTGATGCCCGAGTGTCTTCCAGAAAGTTCTAGATAATTCGCATCGGTCACACAATCAGATAACATAAGCGTCTGTGAAAACAGGCAACGGAAAGAAGCATCGATAACGTTCTAGGAACCTCCGACACAGGCGCGTCCTGCGCCGAGCGATAACGTTTAACATTTGTTAGCCGGTGGAAAGCGGCCACCGGTGAAAGATAAAGATGTATACGTGTCAATACCCTCCCCTTAAAAAGCATCGTCCCGATGCTACAAGCACGAAAGCGAAAACAAAACAATGCGTTATAAACAACAAAAAAACAATAACAAAGTAACAAAGTACCTAATGTCGTCAGCGGGCGTAGAAAGGTTTAAGACGCACCACATGGATGACTTCAGGTCGTGCCCGGCGCCGCTGTGATTGCGAAATGCCGTCTGGCACGACCTCATAGTCCAGTGCGCCAATACGTCGGATTATCTTATATGGCCCGAAATAGCGACGCAACAGTTTCTCGCTAAGTCCTCGTCGGCGTATCGGAGTCCAGACCCAAACACGGTCGCCGGGCTGGTACTCGACGTTGCGTCGTCGAAGATTGTAGTGTCGGCTGTCGGTCCTCTGCTGGTTCTTGATGCGCAAGCGGGCGAGCTGTCGACCTTCTTCGGCACGCTGCAAATAGGTGGCAACGTCGAGATTTTCTTCGTCGGTGACGTCCGGTAGCATGGCGTCAAGCGTCGTTGCCGGGTTCCTTCCGTACGACCAGGTTGAACGGCGCCATGTGCGTCGTTTCTTGCATGGCCGTGTTGTATGCGAAGGTCACGTACGGAAGGATGGCATCCCACGTCTTGTGTTCGACGTCGACGTACATTGCCAGCATGTCGGCGATGGTCTTATTTAGGCGCTCGGTGAGGCCATTCGTCTGCGGGTGGTAGGCGGTGGTGCGGCGATGGCTTGTCTGGCTGTATCGCAGGAATGGCTTGAGTTAGTTCAGCCGTGAATGCCGTACCTCTGTCGGTGATGAGGACTTCTGGGGCACCGTGACGCAGGAGGATGTTCTCAACGAAAAATCGGGCTACCTCGGCGGCACTGCCTTTGGGCAAGGCTTTTGTTTCGGCGTAGCGGGTGAGGTAGTCCGTAGCTACGACGATCCATTTATTCCCGGACGTCGACGTCGGAAAAGGCCCCAGTAAGTCCATCCCGATCTGCTGGAACGGTCGGCGAGGTGGCTCGATCGGCTGTAGAAGTCCGGCTGGCCTTGTCGGCGGTGTTTTGCGTCGCTGACAGTCTCGGCATGTCCTTACGTAATGGGCGACGTCGGCAGAGAGGCGAGGCCAGTAGTATTTTTCTTGTATCCTCGCGAGCGTGCGGGAAAAGCCGAGGTGTCCAGCCGTTGGGTCGTCATGGAGAGCTTGCAGAACCTCTGGACGCAATGCTGAGGGTACCACGAGGAGGTAGTTGGCTCGGAGAGGCGAGAAGTTCTTCTTTAGAAGAATGTCGTTTTGCAAGAAAAACGACGCCAATCCTCGCCTGAACACCTTCGGCACAATGACGGTCTTGCCTTCCAGGTAGTCTACAAGGCTCCTTAGTTCCGGGTCGGCTCGCTGTTGTTCGGCGAATTCGTCGGCACTGATGGGTCCCAAGAAAGTGTCGTCATCCGGGTCGTCCTGAGGCGGCGGTTCGACGGGGGCGCGAGACAAGCAGTCGGCGTCAGAGTGCTTTCGCCCGGACTTGTAAACGACGGTGATGTCGAATGCTTGAAGTCTCAGACTCCATCGTGCGAGGCGACCTGAAGGATCCTTCAAGTTAGCTAGCCAACACAAGGCGTGGTGGTCGCTCACGACTTTAAAGGGCCTGCCATAGAGGTAGGGGCGAAACTTTGATGTAGCCCAGATGATGGCGAGGCACTCCTTTTCTGTTGTGGAATAATTTGATTCCGCCTTCGATAGCGACCGGCTAGCGTAACTTACAACCCTTTCTAGTCCGTCAGTCCTCTGCACAAGAACGGCGCCGAGTCCTACGCTGCTTGCGTCGGTGTGGACTTCAGTATCGGCGTTTTCGTCGAAATGCGCAAGTATTGGCGGCGATTGCAGGCGTCGCTTCAGTTCTTCAAATGCTTCGATTTGCGGCGTCTCCCACTTGAACTCGACGTCGGCCTTCGTGAGATACGTCAGTGGCTCAGCGATCCGTGAAAAATTCTTGACGAAGCGCCTGTAATAGGCGCACAGTCCAAGAAATCTACGCACTGCCTTCTTGTCAGCGGGCGGAGGAAAGTTGGAGATGGCCGCAGTTTTCTGAGGGTCGGGGCGCACTCCAGACTTGTTAATTACGTGGCCCAAGAACAAGAGCTCCTCATATGCGAAGCGGCACTTCTCTGGCTTTAACGTGAGTCCGGAGGTTTTGATTGCTTGAAGAACTGTTTCAAGGCGCCGCAGGTGTTCTTCGAAGCTTGAGGCAAACACAACGACGTCGTCCAAATAGACAAGGCAAGTCTGCCATTTCAAGCCTGCCAGTACTGTATCCATGACGCGTTGGAAAGTCGCAGGTGCCGAGCAAAGACCAAACGGCATGACCTTGAACTGGAACAGTCCGTCTGGTGTTATAAAGGCAGTCTTCTCCCGGTCCCTCTCGTCGACTTCAATTTGCCAGTAGCCGGTTTTGAGGTCCATCGACGAAAAATACTTTGCGTTGTAGAGTCGATCCAACGCGTCGTCAATCCGTGGGAGGGGGTATACGTCCCTTCTTCGTGATCTTGTTGAGGCGACGATAATCGACGCAGAAACGTAGGGTTCCATCCTTCTTCTTCACTAACACCACGGGGGACGCCCACGGACTCTTGGACGGCTGGATGATGTCGTCGCGTAGCATTTCGTCGACTTGGTGCCTTATGGCTTCACGTTCGCGCGCCGAAACTCGGTACGGGCTCTGACGGAGTGGGCGGACATTTTCGTCGGTGATGATGCGGTGCTTGGCGACAGGGGTTTGTCGAACTTTTGACGACGACGAGAAGCAGTCCTTGTATTGCAGGAGCAGAGCTTTTAGTTGTTCTTTCTTATGCCTGGGAAGGTTCTGATTGACGTCGAAAGAAGGCTCAGGTATTATAGTCGTCGTTGCAGGTGCACTGGAATCCGTGAAGGCGAAAGCACTGCTGGCTTGTACTATTTCGTCGATGTAGGCGACCGTGGTGCCTTTGTTAATGTGCTTGTATTCAGGGCTGAAGTTCGTGAGCATCACCCTTGCTTTCCCTGCACGTAGCTCAGCTATGCCTCTAGCGACGCAAATTTCACGGTCGAGCAGTAGGTGATGATCGCCCTCGATGATGCCCTCCATGTCTGCAGGCACTTCGGTACCGACGGAAATGATTACGCTGGAGCGAGGCGGAATGGTGACTTGTTCTTCAAGCACATTCAAGGCATGGTAACTTATGCTTGTATCCGGTGGTAGCGCGTTGTGCGTTGAAAGCGTTATCGACCTGGATCTTAAGTCGATGACTGCACCGTATTGGTTTAGAAAGTCCATGCCTAGGATGACATCCCTGGAGCAGTGCTGCAGGATTACGAAGCTCGCCGGGTAAGTGCGGTTGTTTACCGTGACTCGGGCTGTGCAGATTCCAGCCGGCGTTATTAGGTGGCCTCCAGCTGTCCGGATATCAGATCCTTGCCAGGCCGTCTTCACCTTCTTTAACTTGGCGGCGAACGCGCCACTGAAGACGGAATAGTCGGCTCCAGTGTCGACGAGAGCGGTGACGTTATGACCGTCGATGAGCACGTCTAAGTCGGTAGACCGTCGTCTAGCATTACGGTTAAGTCGTGGCGTCGGATCACGGCTGCGTCGGCTTGCTCCGCTGCTGCTACGTCGCGTCGGCCGGTCTTCTTGCGGCGGCGAAGTGCTGTCAAGGCTGTTGCTAGGCGGCGTGCTGGTATCTCGTCGTAATGATTCGCGAATCGTCGTCGTCGTCGGCGGAGGATCTTCGGCATTGCGTCGTACAGCAACCGCACCTCCATCGGTTGCTGCCTTTAGTTTCCCCGGTAAGGGCTGGGAGATCGGCCCCGGGTGGGACCGGTGTACTGATGACGATGCGGCGAGATGTAGCGGCCTGGTGACGGCGAGCGTGAGGGTCGTCGGGGTTGCCACTGGGCTCCGGCGAGGTAGTCGGCAATGTCGCGCGGTCGTTCACCCCGCACTGGACGCGGCGCGTTGACGGCGAACCCTCGTAGGCCCATCTCGCGGTATGGGCATCGGCGGTAGACATGGCCGGCTTCCCCGCAGTGATAGCAGAGCGGGCGGTGGTCGGGGGCGCGCCAAATGTCCGTCTTCCTCTGGTAGCTGCGCTGGGCGACGGGCGGGCGTGCTGGCGGCGGCGGTGGTGGACGTCGGAACTGCGGCGTTACGGGGCCCTGGCGCGAGCGCGGAGGGGGGCCTTGACGACGGGCGACGGCGGCGTAGGTCAGCGCTTCCGGCTCGGGTTGCGGCGATTCGGGAAGTCCTAGCGATTGCTGGATTTCCTCCCGCACGATATCGGCGATGGAAGCAACTTGAGGCTGCGACGACGGTAGCAACTTCTGCAGCTCTTCGCGTACTATCGCCCTGATGGTGTCTCGTAGGTCGTCGGAAAGTCCTTGGACTTCGACGTAGTGTGGCGTCGAACGGCGATTGTATTGCCGGTTGCGCATGTCCAGTGCTTTCTCGATCGTCGTAGCCTCCGAGAGAAAGTCTTGGACTGTTGTTGGTGGATTCCGTACCAGTCCGGCGAATAGCTCCTGCTTAACTCCCCGCATGAGCAAGCGAACTTTCTTGTCTTCGGGCATAGCTGGATCGGCGTGCCGGAACAATCGAGTCATTTCTTCAGTGTACATACCGATGCTCTCATTCGGGAGCTGTACACGGTTTTCCAGCAAGGCTGCAGCTCTTTCTTTACGGACGACGCTCGTGAAGGTGTCCAGGAAGGCGGCTCGGAAGAGGTCCCAGGTTGTTAGTGAACGTTCCCTATTCTCGAACCAGGTTCTGGCGCCGTCTTCAAGAGAGAAGTAAACATGGCGCAGCTTTTCGTCGCAGTCCCACTTGTTGAACGTAGCGACCCGGTCGTATGCCTCCAGCCAGCTTTCGGCGTCTTCACATGGCGAACCGCGGAAAGTCGGCGGCTCCCTGGATTGTTGCATCACGACCGCAGATGTTGGTACAGGGGCTGTCATGGTAGCTGCTGCCGAGGTCATGACTTTTGCCCTCTTGGTCTTCTCAGGTAGGGGTTCGTACTCCGGTGGCAGGTTCAGTAGCCTGCGACTAGCTCGCTGGTCGGGGTAGGCGTCGACGTCTTCTAGACGGTGTGGGCTTGGCTCACGGCTGGACGGGGGGGTCCGGTACAAGGACATAAAAGCACCTCCACCAGATGTCACGTAGTAGTGACGATGAAGCAAACAGTCGTAAAACTGGGAATGACGAAACTGATTCTTTATTGGGCGAACCTGTGCCCACAAAAGCAAGTTACACTTGAAGCACAACGATAGCGGCGAACACAGTCGGCGATCGTCGGAATCTCATCAGCGGCGAAACGCGTCGGCTTTTATACCTGAGTCATCGAAGGTTCCAGATTAATCCCTGATGCCCGAGTGTCTTCCAGAAAGTTCTTAGATAATTCGCATCGGTCACACAATCAGATAACATAAGCGTCTGTGAAAACAGGCAACGGAAAGAAGCATCGATAACGTTCTAGAAACCTCCGACACAGGCGCGTCCTGCGCCGAGCGATAACGTTTAACATTTGTTAGCCGGTGGAAAGCGGCCACCGGTGAAAGATAAAGATGTATACGTGTCAGTATTAAAAGATTTGAATAATGCGGGTTGTTACTCTTGTCATGTTTTTATGCCAAACCAGTGGCCCAAGTTTTATATTAACTAGCTTATGCCACTAGACATGTGGTTGTGTTCGTGATGCCATCGTGGTCGTTGCATTGTCATCCAAATCTCACACTATCTGCGCTAAAACCAGGTGGTTCACATGAAAAGATCTGGGTGTCCCAACAGCAGCACACCCACCGGTTGTTGGTCGCCTCTGTATGAACAGCGATTCAAAAGCAAGTTTCACACGAGTGTTTATTTCGAAACACCCGACAGCAATGCTCCACCTTTGCATAGCCTGCAAAGTAGCCTGCAGAGTAGCCTGCATAGCCTGCAAAGCACCTTGCATAACATCAATTCCCACACTGCATGGGATTTACACGATTTTATCTCATAGTTTTCATGTAGAGCCTTTTGGACCTTTATGTGGGGAATAATGAAATGGCTGTTTCTGTCTAGCTCCTCTGAAATACATGTAATTTGACAGCTTGCATGCTGAAATGTAACTTCTTAAGTCTCAAACTAGCATCAAGAAAGCCAGCACCATAAAAAAATACTGGGGTGGACAAATGAGTTTCCAAAAATTTCTGTTGCCTTCTTGACCACAGTTCCTGTAACAAGTTTGTGTGAAAGGACATTTCCAAAGCTAACATATGCACAGACCAAGCCGAGAAGCCTTATCTCACAAGAATGGCTTAGCTGGCTGATGGTGCCTTTGGTGGAACACTGAATTGTAATTAAATCAGTTTTGATGATATTATACAAATGACACTAGGGCATGCAGACTTATGCTGCAGCTTTATTTTATGCCACGAAACACCAAAAAAGCATACGAGCAAATGCAAAGTAATCTGCATTGTATCCTAGCTGTATTGTGTGTGCCACATTACCAGAGAATCCTGCCGACCTTTGATTCACCTTTCCAGTGCAACATGTCTTTAAAAAGCCATATCTTTACATTGTGTTGATATGTGTAGGTATGTCTTTTCACCTTCATGTCAGCTCAGCTCTGTCAACAGCAGATGCACTAAAGCTGCACGTTACCTACTTTGCATTTTGCAACTGAAAAAAAGAAGAAACATAGGTCTTGAGAAAAAAATGTTTAATGTGTGTATTTAAATAGTTGTGGAACCTTCTTTTCTGGAAGACCATGCGGTGCTTAGTGGTGTAAAGATGTAGCTTGGCAAGCAAGAACTGATGAGCTTTTATTTAAAAATAAAACTGATTGATGTTTCGTGGAACATGGTGCCTCATGTCTCAATGAGCACCCTTTATGGCTGAGAATATTTTTGCCATTAGATCAGCTTTGATAAGGCAGAATCTTTAATCTTGGCACATTAGAAAACACCTTGAGACAAAATGAATGTAACACTTTTCATTCAAAGAAAGGAGCTTAAAAATTCGGTATAAACAGCAGAATGAAATGCAGGAACTTAGATGGGAAATCAGGTAAGAAATTTATAACCATGTTATGAATGCAAGAGGCTGACAGTTTATAGAATAAGAAAGCCCCGGAGAATGTGTCTCTGACTTGCAGTGCAAGACCCCTACATGCCTATGATGATATTGCAGTATTCATGGCTGAGACAGGACCGTTCAACGTTGCAATGTACACTGTAACACTCTGTGCATCTCTTTCAAATCTTCCTGTGCCAACAGGTGTAAACTGCATGCTTCAAACAGTAAAAGCGTAGTTATTGTAACACAAACAGTTTTCATGTTTATTGGATTCGCATTTTCACAAATGACTTTAAAAAAGGAAGGAAGGAAGAATAGGTGGAAAGACAGGTAGGTTAGCCAGTTCTGACCAGCTGGCTACTCTGTGCTGGGGAAAGGGGGTAAGGAGAATAAAAGGTAATAGAAAAGAGATGTTACAAGAAAGGGGGGAAAAGAAAAGCACACAAAAAAAGAATATGGCACTGCTTAAAGTCTGTCTCTAAGGCCGTAAGAAGCACAACAATGCTTTCAAAGCCTTTTGTGCTGAGAACGGTCTCGGCCAGTGTCTCAGGATCCTTTCCTCTGACAAAGGGCGTTTGTCAGGTCTATCTAACGCTCTTGAAAGTTCTTTCCTGGGCGCACTGAAGTGAGGACACTCACAGAGAAGGTGGGCGATAGCTTTCTCGCAGCTACAGTTATCGCATGTAGTGCTGTTGGCCATTCCGATCAGAAATGAGTAAGCCTTCGTGAAGGCCCTGCCAAGCCACAAGTGGCACAGAAGCGTCTCCTCAGCTCCAGATATTCCTGACGGAAGATGGAGCAGTAGAGTCTGATCCAAGCTGTGGAGGCGAACGTTAGTAAATTCTGTCGAATTCCACTGTGCAAGTGCAAGTTCACGTGCGTGTGAACGAAGCCTTGCAGCTGCGTCAGTTCTGGATAAAGGTATAGCAGCACAGTGGAGACCATCATGAGCAGATCGGGCGGCCTTATCTGCACAGTCATTTCTGTAGATAGCGCAATGGCCCTGTATCCAATGATAAGCTACATTGTGTTTTTTCTCTATTGCGTGACTTTAAACTTCCATACTGAGGCCAGGAGAATTGAGAGCGGGGCGAGTTCTTGCATATTTGAAAGACTAGAAACAGTGCACAAAGTATGAAGGTCAGTGAAAACACAAAATGAGCATTGACTTGCAACTGAATTTTTTATTCAATTATATATACAAGAACAATACGCACGCATCAAGCAATGTGAAAAAAATCAAGGAAATGAAGTGAAGGCTATTAATCATGATTGACATTCTACTGATCCTCATGTCTGCATTATTTTTTATAAGGTACGCTTCAATGGAGTGCCATGCATGCCTACACGCTTATTCCAGTGCAGACTCTGTTTTTTCAAAGATAGGCCTGCACCCACACTGACCACATTGCAGGCAAGAAGTATAAAGGGACGTTTTCACTAAGCAACGTCTTAATGCTCACTTAATCTGGTATAAACACATTGCTGCATTTGCACTGTGTATTTGCATTTGTGGTCGCTGGTAAACAATGCTGAACATGGAACAAATTGAGTGGCCATTTAAGATGACTAGAAGGGCCATGTGTATCTTATACATTTCTTTTTGTACTTTAATAGTGATTACATATTCTTGAAGTATAATTAAAATGTGTTACATAATGGTGTCACAGGTCACAATCCATGTTTGCTGCTGTGCAATAGCCCAAACTTTGTATCCAATGTGCAATGTGCATGCATTGATTGTCCCAAGTAGCCATGACACTAGGTCTGTTCGATTCGCACCATCTGAACCAGTTCACGAGGTGCAGTAATGGTGCCCTATGAACCATGCCATTCATTTCAAAAGAATCACAAAAGGTGCAGGGCTGGTTCACAATTTTTCTGCACGTTCCCTACAGACGGTGGCAAAACATAGTGCAGGCGTGCTGGTGCAAAGCAGCAGACAATGAAGCACACTGTCGTAAGCACCACTGAAACCATGCTTACACATGTCTGCTGTACCTAAGCAACGCGAGGTGTGCTTATGCCTCAGTAGCCGACCATACCTGCAGTTTAGGACCTCTCAAAATGACATGAATGGCACTCTTCAGGCGGTCAAAACATAATGCCTGCATCATGTCTGCACCTCGGCATTTGTTTCGGGTGTCACGTTGTGCCTGCACAAAGGAAATTAATTGAGCTGTACAATTTTTACAACTTCTTGTGCCCCGCTGTGAACTGGTTCATAGTGGTGCAGGTGAATCGAACGGACCAATTGTGGTAGCTTATCTCACAACAACAAATATGTGTAGGAAGGTCTGCAATGAAGACTTGCTTGTATACAATAATTATGATGCAATTAATTTGCAATCTGAATTCAATTTTTTAATTATGTTGCGAAAGACAGCTTTACACATAAAACTCTCTTTTGTTTTTCTCGATTTGACAGCACAAATTCTCAGCTGAATGGCACTATAATTTTTTTAAATCTTTCTTCGCAGCCCATGGCATGTTTAATGAGCACTCACTTTCAAACTAGTTGGCCTTGCAATGCAATTATAATTATTTCATGCAAAGCAAACAGATAAAAGCTGACAAACATAGCCTCAACATTTATCTCTTTTCTTGTATTGGTCTAAACGTAGCTTTCATTTAACCTTTCAAAGCTGGTGAAGCATAACAAACAATACTGGCTTTCAAACCCCGATAGTGCAAGTTTAACAGACAACTGATAATTCAAGGAAAATGTGACTGGATGGGGAAAGTAACGGTCGAGCTGTCTGTAAACAAGGCAAATGGCATTCTTCTGGACTGCTTCCAGTTTGTTAATGTTGGTAGCTTGTGCATACAACTCCACCATATTCTAGAAAAGGTCATAATAGCTCAATTTATATGAGAACTTTAACATTATTGGTAGATGATTTTAGCATTTGCTGCAGCTATAGAAGTTCTTTAAAATCTTTAACGCAAATAATGTCAACATGCTTGGACAAGGATAAATAATAAGACAAGATTAAGCCTAAGCACTTGTATTGAAAAACCCTGTCTAAAGTTGGTATGTTATTTGAATAGATAGAAATAATTGGTGATGTATGTTTTATGAAGGACTATATCACAATATTGTTGAAATAATTCACTGCCTGCCAAGCCTCACACAACGCACAAAATTGGGAAAATGAATAATTCAGGCATTGACAGTCAAAAGCAGAATTAATTTCGTGATATAGAAAATAATCACCAGCATACAATCAAACACTACTTTCTGTGTTACTGGGAAGGTCACTTATGTAAAGTAAAAATAGTAAGTTGGCAAGCACAGATGCCTAAAAAACACCTGATGGCACCTAGTGTGGCAGAATCAAACGAGTTGAAACTAACAAACTGCAAACAATTCAAGAGAAAGTTTGAAATGCAGTCAAGAAATATAGAGTTTTAAGGATAATGCTCAGCTTGTTCAGCAGTTATAACAAATAACGGAACAAAAATAACAAAAATGGCATCTAACTGGATTCTAATGTCAAAAACACAAGTGAGGCCGTGAGTGAATTCCATAAACGGCAAGATGGCACTAAATTCATGCAAAATGCCATGTTAGGTCTGTTCGATTCACCTGCACCACTGTGAACCAGTTCACAGCGGTTCACGCAAAGTTCGGAAATTGTGGTGCAGGCACAGTGCGACACTCGAAACAAATGCCAAGGTGCAGAGGCGGTGCAGGCGTTATGTTATGTCCGAATAATGTGCACAGAGTGCGTAAGTTTGAGAGGTCCTGAACTGCAGATATGATCGAATTCTTGGGCATAAATACACACACCACATTTGCATAGATACATCAGATGTGCATAAGCGGGGTTTTAATGGCGCTCATGCCCGTGTGCTATGTGGTCTGCTGCGCTGCTGCTGCGCACCTGTACGCCTGCACCAAGGCAGCACCGACAATGCAGTGGGTGCAGCAAAATCGTGAACCAGCCCTGCACCTTTTGAAACAAACGGCGTGGTTCAGCGGTTGCCATTGCTTCACCGCTGAAACGAATGGCAGGGTGCAGCACCTCGTGAACTGGTTCAGATGGTGCAGGCGAATGGAACGTACCTGTTAAAACTTAGATAGGCATTATGTGATCCAATGAATTCAACAATATGCTTATAAACTATGTATTCTAACATCTTACTAGACTAAGGTGTAAAGAAGATCAATTTATATATAGTTACAAAAGCACATTTTTACCAGATTTAAAAAGGGGGATCACTTTCGTTTGTTTTCAAGATGAAGGAACAATACCTGTTGTGAGAGAACACTGAAAAATAATAGCAATGCTGAGGAGTCCATTGGGAATAATGTACGAAAATTCATTAGGAATTACGTCAGGGACCCCACATTTCTTAGATGTGCCTTCATTGCACAACATTTCCTAAGTTTGCAGAAGTACTTCTATATTCTAACCATGTTACTAAGGCATACAACATTAAAAACAGAAAGAAAAAAATGCTATGGTAGTGTTTTCAATAAGAAATGAGCCCCTAAGGGTGCATGCACCAGTAAAACTCTATACATGTGCTTGACTCCTGCTGATTGCTTCAAGTTCAGCTGAAGTCGCACAAGCCTTCTACACCTTAGTTAGAGAAGCTTGGCTTTCCTTGCAGAGCGAAGACAATTGCAAAAAGAAGGCACATAAAGGTAGAGAGGTTTTGTTATAGCCTGTACAGTAAGAGATCCACTGAAGATAATTACAACACCAGCTAGCTGCTGTCCCATAATCTCGGAAGATAAACCATTTATCTACACAGAGGCACAGGTTGGAAATGATTGCATTCCCATGCATACGTTACATAATGACAATCACTACAAAACCCCATCGCATTACTATTACTTCAACAGATAATTTTCACTGCTGCTATGGAATTGCTCTCACTACAGCAACCAATACATTGGACATTTCAATTGGTTCATGAAAGCGGGATGGGCACTCGCCAGACTGAAGCAGAGGCATTACACACACTGTTCAATGCCCAGGTTCGTGTAAGTAACTTAAAACTCGTCACAGACACTTGCTGACTGCCTTCAGGCGGGGACATGCCTATCTGTTAGATTCACATTTCACGTTCAGACTTTCGCGTCATTAGACAAGACTATAGCCAGACTGACTAGGCTTCTGCATGCGCAAAGGGATGCGAAATGCGTGAATGCAATTTGTTTATCAACAAAAGGCGCTCCTATCGTGCAAAGTGATAATTGGAAATATCTATGCACCCTACATCAATCGTCCAACGGCGGCACGCATCAATTCTGCGTTTTCGAGCTCGTGAGCAGTGTCTCGACGTGGTTACCCATCTAGCCACCGTAACGTGGTGTCGAAGGCTAAACAGGCATCCGGCTATATTGGAAGACGCAGTCACAACTAAAACTAGCAACAGTCTACGACACATGCTACAACACACGAATTATCTCTGTCGGCACCATGCAGTCGGCGGCGCAGTGTCACCACACGACTCTTCGAAACCGCCAATCCATAGCAGGCGACATGTGGTGCCATTTTGTGGATGCAATGCAGTTCCTTCAAAGCTTCACTATTATCTTCGTAAGGGAAACGTTATTTGCACTCACTGATACTACACAGTACACACCACACGGTCACAAGTAGCCACAGCGACGAAAAGACCGTCTCGTGCGATCCCCTCCCCCGCTGCGTGCACGCATGTGTAGGCGCCCACAGTCATTTTCTATTTTAAAATGCGGCATTAAATCAAATGCTCTATATATTTAGACGAAGTATATATAAAACAAAACAATAATACTAGCATTTCATGTCTTCTGTTAAACTGCTTTCTTTTTGGCGATGTCATTACGTGGCAGCAGCGCTCTCCACTTGGACTTCGCTAGTGCCACGCGCGTGTCACCACCGCCGGCCTTTTATTTTTTATCTGAATGCCAACTTGAACATTGGCAATCGCCGTTTGCTCTCTGATCCACACGAGTCTCTTCCTGGCGCCTAACAATACACTTAACATTTTTCATTCCGTCGCCCTTAGCACGGGCCATAACTTGTTCTCGAGCTCCTTTGTTAACCTCCAAGTTTCTGCCCCATATGTTAGCGCTAGTAGAATACAATGATTGTACATTTTTCAACAACACTGGCAAGCTCTCAGTCTGGATTTGGTGATGCCTGCCGCATGCATTCCAACCCATTTTTATTCTTCCGTAGATTTCCTTTCCAAAGATAGTGCAGTAAAATAATTTAAGGAGTCCGACGCTCCTCCTACTACCACCACACGAGCAGTGATGCGACAGTGCCATGCTCAGTGACTCTGCCCAATTCTCACCCCAAACTCACTCGGGAAGATATCGTCTTTCATCGACTTCAACTGGAGGTTGAATAGCCTTCCATTTGCCTTCCTCTAATTGGCAGGCCCTTTACGACACTCCTTTTTACACCATCAGCTCTTGTATTGTGCAGTGTACAACTTTTGACCCATGGCGGCTATGCTTACTGCCAGAACTCCAGCCGCTTTACTACTAATGATGCCACTGCTTCGACACCACCACCATAAACTGTGGCTGCTACTGACAATTCTACAGAAACTAAAAATGCTATGTTGCCATTTCTTCTGTGGCTACTGGCAATAAATAGTCTCAAATACCGATTTTCGGGGCTGTACTTCGTCCTTAACTTTCTTTTCCAAAGTTAAGACTTTTATTAACGCCTTTGGGCTATGTCGCACGTTTACAGTTCCTGCGGGAGTGCCAATGTTCGTCGTCCAAAAGACAACAATGAAAGGCAAACCCATTTACATGTAATAGTGTAATAGTAAAACTGTCTGATTCTTTTAAACACCGAGTGGGATTGTGCCGCTCATTTATTTATCTACGATCATATTTTAATGGGAACATTGCTTGGCCGCATCAAAAAAGACTAAAATAAAAATAAAAATTTACAGATGATTACGATACTCCCAATGCAAAATTAGAGCGCAGCTCTACATGTGTTTTCATTTCGCAATATATTAGCTGGCGTGGGCAATCTGTCTCCTGCGGCACATTGCAAACGGAGTGAAGTGTGGCGGGACTGCCTCACTAATCTGGAGATCGGAGTGTGTGATGCGTGGACGTGATTCACAGGAGCCGCGACCGCCGCCAACAGACCTACCAGACGATGCACACTACTCTGGTGCCATTTCGTAGCCATCATCGCCGCACTACGCTTTTCTTCTCATGCTTTCACCATACCCTACTCCGCCTTACGCCTCATGGTTCTGCTACACCCTCCTATCTGCTTTCCTCCTCGCACCTTTCATCCCCCACTGCACTCTGCATTCGCTGTAATCTTTCACTGAGCTCGCTCGCTCGGTTACGCCAATGTTTACTGGAGGAACGGGTGCCTAAAAGCTGCGCTATAAAAATAGCACACATTTTACATACATTTGAACCCAGAGACCGCCCCCCCCCCCTTATGGGCCGTGTCACAAAAGTGACGAGAAGAGATTGCAGGCAGCAAATCGTCATTTGCGGAATAAAATCGATGTGACGCAGCGTATGCAAGATCATGAATGGCAAGAGATAGATCAACTGAGATAGATGGATAGAACGTTATTTACAGAAATTAGGATGATCTGATATACACACGACACTGGGGAAGGTGGACAGTGAAGAAAATAAGTGATGACAAAGAAGGTGCCTATATATTAAAGTTCATTTTGTTTACTGTCCATGCAACCACCCAATTCTTGGCCCACACCCATTGTGGGTACGGTCATGTTCTAAAAGCGCATAATCGTTGTCATCTGTGATGATGTGGGTCCAGGCCACAAACACACAGGGATGGCACAATGAACACAGAGAGTGGCTTTAATGACACGGAAACGGGACTAGAGCAATGTACATGATAACACACGATTCACTTCATGGTTGTCTGTCGCTTAGATAGCCATGCACAGCATCACTGTAGGGTGACGTCTGATCGCGTGTCAGTACCACACAACGATAAATCTGTAGCAAAGGGTGGCACAGAGGATGGAGGCCGGGGAAGAGGACCGGCACACGACGAGCCACTTGCGTGACAGCTGGGTTGGGACGTCTACCCACCACAGGATAGACCGTTCGGAAGGCTCCGTTACACCAGAACACGCCGGCGTCGGATGCTCGCATATCAGTGGAGTAGGCCGGTTCAGGCACAGGGACAGCCCGACCTGCTCTCCCAGCTCATCCAGGAACACCAGCCTTGGGTAAATAGACTGCTTGGCTCGTTCGGCATGAAAGCCCAGACCAGGCAGCTCAGGCTGCACACTAAGAAAAAAAGAGTATGCCTTACTTCTTTTCGAAGAGTCTGGACTCAACCTGTATACGACACACTTCGTGGTAGTCACCCAAACTCTCTTTCGGCAGAGAGTCCCGAGACTATCTGTGCTGTATATAAGGTGGTCACTTGACTCTTCACACAATGGTCATGCACACTCTGTTTTAGTAGTCTCCTGGGCCCTCTCAAGAGGGTTGAAAGGCTACTGCTGAGATGTTCGTTAACTATTCTAGACGAGTCAGATGACTCAAGATAAAGGGTCACATGACCACTGCTGAAGGATTCAGGTAGCTATTCATGATTAGTCCGATGACTCATCAGCAGAGCGTCACCATGAACACAAGACAGTTCTCTTTACTATGAAACTGGAATCAATGGCCAACCAAGTCAGACAGCTTTAAAGAAACATCCAATATGCACCGTGCAGCTACATATGCATGACTACATAATCTGTGCATTACAACATGCTTTCTGAAAGCAAATGGTTGGCAATCGATAATCCAATTTAACAGTAAAGACAGCTGTCTTACATTATGGTACTCTTGTTGACACTTTTCCCACACAACTCGTGCATGTTTCTTAGCTTGAGTTGAAAATTTATCTGAAAAACACCACAATAAAAAGTTGTGCATCAATTTCATTCTTTCATACAATGTGCAACAGTGCATAAAAACATCCTACCTGACATTATCACAAAAAAATACAGTAATATTGATACTACACATTTTATTTGGCATTACCATGATTTTTCAAGACAAAGTATAATAGTCAACACTGGTAATTTCACAGATTGCAATAAGCACTAATACAAAACTTGCCATAAAGCAAACATGCTGGCAAAGTATGTAGCACATGTAGATGCATTTTGTTATGACAAAGATAGCGTCTGAATAATGAGGATAAGGAAGGAAGCAGAACAGTTGATAACTAAACTGTACCCAGTTACACACATGCAGCTGTAACAATAGAATACACATGATGCACAAAGAGCCAAAAGACACAAAGAGAAAGTAAACGTGTGAGCAAGGCTTCTTTTATCACCACAAGCCATCCTGTAAAAGCAGATTATGTATCGGCTGAAATCTACCCTCAGTAAATACATGAACTAGTTGCATTAGGTGCCACATTTGCATGTAGCACACATAAAGTTCTTGCGATTTTGATTGTTTTCATTTTTAACTTTGTGAGCCATGACTGACTTACATAGATCCTCCCTATGGCTTGGCAAGGAGTACAGGAGGCATATGCGAATATCTTGGAAAATATCTACAATGATTCCACAGCTAGATTAGTTCTCAGCAAAAAAAGTTGAAAGTTACCTATCAAGAAAGGAGTCTGGTAAGGAGACACAATCTCTCCAATGCTATTCACTACATGCTTCGAAGTATTCAAGCTCTTAGATTGGGAAGGATTAGGAGTGAGGATGAACGGCGAACATCTCAGCAACCTTGGTTTGCAGATGACATTGTCCTGTACAGCAACAATGGGCACGAATTACAACAAACGATTGAGGAACTTGACTGAGAAAGTGTAAGAGTGGGGTTAAAGATTGTTATGCCGAAGACAAAGATAATGTTCAATAGCCTGGCAAGGGAACAAAAATTCAGGATCGCCAGTCAGCCTCTAGAGTCTGTAAAGGAGTACCATTTATTTAGGTCAATTACTGACAGGGTACTCTGACCATGAGAAAGAAATTTACTGAATAAAATTGGGTTGGAGTGCATGTGGCAGGTGTTGCCAAATCCTGACTGGGAGCTTCCCTAGCAAAAATTCTAATACAAAAATAGCCTATTAGGTTATTGACACTAATACAGTCTATTAGGTCTATTAGCGTATTAGTCTAATAGATATTGGTGTATTAGTCTAATAGGCCTATTAGTCTAGTAGGTCTATTAGTGTATTAGTCTAGTAGGTCTATTAGTGTATTAGTCTAATAGGCCTATTGCTGTGAAAGAAAATGTTGCAATGCACCAGATAACGAAAAAAGTGGTCGCAGTTTCACCTGAAAGGCGAAGCATCAAGTGCGATAGCAAACTTGTAGAGAGCTATACGGAGTAATGATATTAGCTTTATCAGCTGTATAAACTTGGACATGCAGCAGCATCGGCAACACGCAGAACTGTTGTCGACGCCATCGGCGTTTTGCCCGCGTTCGCTCAAAATGCGTGCGGCGTTGGTGACTGTTGCCGGAGCCTGTGATATAAATAGGCACTTGAAGCCGCAGCTAAACGTCGCCTCCCTTCCCTCCCCCACGGCTTCTCGCGCGTCGGAAGAAGGTGCGTTTGCTCTACATATATGGTGATTGTAAAGGAGAAAAGAGACGCCTACTTCTGCAGCCCTTAAGCGAGCACGGCGCGGAACGCGCGTTTGTTCTCCGCCGTGCGTTCACTCCCCGTGAAAGACGCGCCCCTCGCGCCCTTTCACTCGCACATACAGCGTTCGGTGCGCGGCGACGATTTCTTCTCCAAATGACGTCATACGGAACCTCACGGCGACGGCGACGGCTACGGCGACGCCGACGGCAGAAATCTGCTTTTTAGTGTCCATATAATTGCTATCGCAATAAAACAGGTAAAATTGCTAGAAGCATTTATTAGCACAGCATATCTTTTTACAGATTCCTCTTTCGAGATCTTCTTCAGGTCAGCAATCTTGATTGAGAGAGCTTTTCGTTGACTTCGACCAGAGGATGTCCTTTTGATGAAGTGGTTAAAAAAACCTAGGCACAAAAATACACATATAGAAACAGTTGAAAGCAGGGGTGCTAGTTCTACCACGAAACGTTTAAGCTGGCAATATCTGCTTCCAAATAAATGCGGCTCGCCAATATTTTAGGACAGTTGATATATGCTAGCTCAAAATGTTTATCATAATAAAAATGACGCCAGATGACACGATAAGACAATTATACAGCTCACAAAATCAAGATAAAATGTGTGTTCCATCGAAACAGAAGGCAGATATAAGGAACTCTAGACAGAAATCTTACACAGCGTTGTTGGAAACAGGCATGTTATTGCTGCAACGCACAGAGCAATCGGCCCGACGGCACTGTACTTACGTCCACCGTCAGGATAAAAAAAAAGAAGAAAACACTTCATACTGTACTACAGAAGCATAAATAAGAAGTATAACTACCTCGAAATAGTAAATCGGCGCCGTGGAAAACGCTGCACATCGATGCACCCTGATAGATCCACAAAGCCACGAAGGACAGGGGTAAAACAGTTGCCTTGCGTTGTTTTGAAGTATTAACAGCATCCATAGGTAAAACTATCCAAATATATTACTGCCCGAATGAGATTGTGCAGGCGCTAACACCACGAGTTCCTTAAAAACACATCGTTCATTCACTAACACGCACGCCTCGCGTGACGCCTCGCCTTGACATGGCAGCCGCCATGGCATAGAATAAAGAACCAACTTTGGCACACATGGCACACGTGCCAAAGCCATGGCACACGTGCTGTGCGCAACTACAGCTGACTACGGTCGCAGTTTTATGTCCTTCCCGCCCGCCGTGTTCCCTTCTCTGCGATACTGTTCTTTGATGTCAATAAATATTACGGCCTTTTATATGCGGTATCAAGTTAGCAATTTAGGTTAAAAGTTTAACATTTACTTTTTGCGCACTTCAACAGAAAATGCGACACTGACGAAACGTCAGCCTTGGAGATTACAGCTGGTAATTCGCTTTTTTTTTTCTTTTTTTTTTGTGGGGGAAGTATTCGCTGTGCTTCAAACACTAGCTGTTTCCTCAACGACTCATCACGACGACGAGACTCAGTGAAGCAAAATTGGCAAGATCATGTAGGCGCACGTCGCTTTTGTGTATGTCGCCATGAGATGCAGTTTCACTAGCTTAGTGCGCTGACACTAATGCAAACGTGCTGACGCAGTCTGCTGCAAATTTGTACAGCAGGATTTTTAATGATTCAGTGATTAAATAGAAACACCTCTCCATGCAAGCAAGCGGTCCGCTAGTCTATTTTTTTCAACGTTCACCAGCAAACACGAGCTGTGGAATCCAGCAATACATGTTGTATCAGACCAGCAACAATCTGTATAAGGCCAATAGGACCTATTAGTCCTATTGGTCTTATAGGTAAACCAGTACGACTAATAGAAATTTCTATTGGTCTAATACAAAACTGATACAATACAAAACTGAATTAGACCAATACAAACTTCTATTAAATTTTTATTAGTCTAATACAAAACTAATACAACTAATACAGAACTGTATTAGACTAATACAAACTTCTGTTCGAATTTTTGCTAGGGCTACCACTGTCGTTGAAAAGAAAAGTGTACTGTAATGAAGATGGAGATGCACTTGGGCTCAGGGGCTAGGACTCCGGGCACTAGGGGGCGAACAAAGAGAAGACGATGAGGCAGATAATAGAACAGCCGGCCCAGTGAACGGGTGCTCTGTCTTTGTCTCCTGTTCTTTCCTTTACAACGGCACAGCCTACAATGAACCTGCCTTAAGGTGTTTTCGCCTTAAGTGTTCCTCGCACGGTTCTTCGGTGTGCCAGGTCCCTCCTTCCCACTAACGCCGTTCAAGCTTCCTCCGGTATAGAGCCCGCCACCCTACCACCGTCACAAGTACCCAGTGCACCGTCTGGGGACGGCGTCCAAGCCTCGGCGGCGGCTCTCGGACAGGGATGTACTGCGGCCCTCGTCCATGCCATCACCATGCCATGACCGCCTTTGCAACCGTCAGTGGTTGCATCCTGCCTCAGAACGTCGTCCATGCTTCCCTGCAGCCGGCTTTCATGTAAATACCAGCATTCCGTGGCTTTCAAGACGACATCATCCTTTGGCTTGAAACTATCAATGCCTTGGGTGCTCGTCATGCTTGGCCCGAACAACAAAGATGGCTGGTTGCGACAAAACAACTTTGCGGTGCCGCCAAGTCATGGAATACTACGAAGGCATCAAGCAGTGGTCCTGGCCTGAATGGAGTACAGCTCTGATCGCCGCTTTCGGCCCGCTCACATATGCCTGCGAAGAGCCCGGCCAGCACTGCTCTGTGGCCAGAGCTTCTCAGGAGCACCACTTTGACACTCCCGCCGTGCCCACTAACGCCTCGCCAAGGAGGCCCGCAGGATGCCCCGCCGTAGGCGCCGGCTCACCAGGTGTCGCCGTCGGCTTCAACCCAAACGGTGGGCAGCACGTGGCAACCACCACTCCTGCGTCGACCCCCCACCACCGCGCAGCGCATCACAAACCGACACCACCGGCTTCACCACAACCTCTGAACACGCAGCAAGTTACCGTTGCTACTTTGACGCGGCAGTCTACGCTGGCTGAGTTGCTGCGACGAAAACCGTGCATAGCTCAGAATCCGCAGCATCTTGCAGCTGTAGCTGCACCCGGGAAGGTTTTGGCAGATTGCCTCTCCACCTGCCTCACTGTAGACCCAGAACGAGAGCCATTTGTACCACCACAGGTGCTCGACTCTGCGACGGCTTCCAACTCCATACCAACGCTTTCAGAGACCGAGACCACTTTCGGTCCAAAGGATTCAGTGAAATGGCTCTCAACCACGTCAACGCAGGGGTGCATGGAGGCGCCGACGCCACCACTCCGAGAGCCCGACCTGTCCACGGATAATGACAGGGAGATGCTTCCGGACTGGTCGGAGCCACATTGTTGCATGTCTATGCAGCCGTTGGCCGAGTTCGTGGCCGTTCACACTGCACTGAGGGAGGCCTCGTTAGGGGGCATTATCATCAAAGACCTGCTCGCACGCTGTAGACGCACAAGAAGCACGGGACAGTGGACGAGACGTGCAGAAGACCAGTCGGGCATTAGTAGCGGTTCTTCTTCGGTCGTGGCTGATTCGAGTGCGACGGTAGGCCTCGATCAGTTTGCGGCAGCAATGCGACGGCTGAGCAGAGCAGTTGCTCATCGTGCAGGATCTCCTGCCCTATGTGCCCAACTGCGACAGGATGGTTGAGGACGAGACATGCAACCAGAGCACAACAGTCAGTGCCGACCCCCCGAGGAGCTGGTTGCGCGCTGGACGGTCTTAACGACGACGACTACTTCTGACGACAACTATGCAATAGGTTTCCAGCATCAGCATAGCCTCACAACCACCAGAGCTACCTTCAGCAGTGTGGCCGAGTGTAATGAAGGTGAAGAGATGCACTTGGGCTCAAGCGCTAAGACACCGGGTGCTAGGGGGCGAACAAAGAGGAGAAGACAACGATGGAGAGAATAGAAAAGCCGGCCCAGTGAACGGGTGCTGTGTCTCAGTCTCCTGTTCTTTCTTTTACAGTACAGTCATTGCTTTCTACCATTGCTAACACATGGGGCAGAAACTTCGAGGTGAACAAAGAAGCTCGAGAACAAGTTAAGGACCGCACAAAGAGCGATGGAACTAAAAATGTTAGGCCTAACGTTAGGAGACAGGAAGAGAGCGGTGTGGATCAGAGAGCAAATGGGGATAACCAATATTCTAAGTGACATTAAGCGAAAGAAATGAGCTGGGCAGGCCATGTAATGCACAGGGTAGATAACTGGTGGACCATTAGAGTTACAGAATGGGTGCCAAGAGAAGGAAAGTGCAGTCAAGGACGGGAGAAAACCGCAGTCGAGGACGGCAGAAAACTAGGTGGAAACTTTGCAGGTGCAAGTTGGAATCAACTAGCACAATACAGGGGTAATTGGAGATTGCAAAGAGACGCCTTCGCCCTGCAGTGAACGTAAAAATAGGCTGATGATGATGATGGCTTGGGACATATACAGAAGGAAGTGTTTCTACAAACACTGCAGGTCAGAGAAGGTTGACTGACGCATAACTCTAATTTTTATTTCCTTTATCTTTGTGTTTATAATTAACTACCAGAGTAGTCTCTTGTACAGTGAAACACATCCACACAATGCACAGTGGGCTGCCAAGTGTGAATATCTGTTCTTGATTTCTGCCTTTATCTGGTGTCCTCTCAAGGTAACATTGGTGCAAAGACTTGGTAGACAAACATAACATTAAAAATAAAAGAATTAAACTCAAAGCCAACCATATTAGTAACGGACAGTTGTGTGTAAATTAACTTTTGTGACTCTCAGTGATGAAAAATAGTTTTTAGAATATGCGTCGAAGCAAGTCAGTCAGTCAAGCTCACAATGGAAACAAAATAAAACAAGCAACATTACAAGAACTTCGCACGTACAACATACAAATAAGACATTTTCATAACTGACATTAACATCTGGCGAATAATCTGCTCTTACAAGATGAGACGCAATGAGTAAAAGTCTTGGGTGGCTACTAGGTACTTTTTCTCTGTGGCATTCAGTTCTTCTGAGGACATGCACATTGTATGGTACAGCTGCGTGGATGTAGCTGGGCACAGTTGTGAGTTAGCAGCACACCTGTTTTTTTTTTGTTTTTTTTGCCCTGCACTATCAGCATTATAATTCATATTTAACAAATAGCCCAACTCTCGCGTCCTATCAGCTGTATTTAAAACAAAACATACTGACAGATTTCACTGTACACTGCTAACATAAGGAGGCCAGTAGATCATTTCAGATTTCAAGAAACAGCTATGGGACAGAACAAATGCTGAAGACAAAAAAATCTACGAATGACCAGTACCTTTATTATTAAATACAATGTACTAGCTCTTTCTGCAAAGAGTATCTCTTTTACCAAGAATCGTAGGCTGAAAATATAATTGGTCAATATTTACAAAAGTGACAGAGATTAGAACTGCATGATAATTGCTGATGTCTTCTTAAACAAGATCACAATTGAAGTTTTATTAATTTCAGCAGAAGGCTTACATTGCGGTATTGAAGCTAGTCAGTGCTGAACGTACGGCTAGTTTGTAGGAGTCCTCAGTCTGGCAGCCCTGAAATATTTGGCCCAAAACCTGGTAGAACATGCTTTGCTGTTTCAGATATTACTTTGCCACAAAGCATTCTTTAAGTACTGTAGCATGATTCTGTGGAACAGAAATCTATTAGTGTATCTCAGAACTGGTGCTAGTCTACGAGTTCTTACAAAGCAGAAGTTCTTTAGTACTGTAATTCTAAAACCTGCCACTGCTATAAATCGTTAGCGAAAATTGTCGCATTGTCTTGAAGCAGTTATGTTCAAGAATTAGAGGCAGTCCCAGCTAAAACACTCGCACACAACAAAACAAAAGATATGCAGGGAAAATATAAATGTTGAACAAAGTGGTAGTCGAGTCTAAATTTTAGAACAAGGTCTTTTTTTTTGCTGTTAAGGAGGCAATACGAATAGCACATTCACAAAAGTTTTATAATTGCACTTCTGGCAAATGCAGGCAAATGCAGGAAATACAGCTGGCCAAGGCAGTATAGCCCAGAATCGCTTCGACAAGGACTTGCCTTCATCTTTGTGTCACTGTGTTGTAGGTGACTATAGCAAGGAACAATGTGTTTATTAAATCTTTAGTTAAGGAGAGATGCTATTCTAAAGATTTTTTTAATTTGTACTAGAGGTTTGAAAGTTGAGACAATTGGAGCGTTCTTCAAGCAGACTTCGTATATGTCATTAGTTTTTGTTTAGCTGCTACATTTCTTGAGTTAAGTCCTACACAATGGCAAAATATGCAGTGATCTTTGCGGGCACTTTCTTGTGCATTAAATTTTCACAAAACACATTGTGCTGTAGCTAATTTAGCTCTTCGTAGACTGCAAAGTGCCTATATCTATCCAAACAGCATGCACAATCAGTGTAACAATGCAAGAACAGATTAGTACACTTCAACTAATTTTTTTCACAATCACATGAGAATAATCTTGCGCACTTATAGTAGTCCTATACTAACGAAATTTGGCACACATACTCTCCAAGATATGTAAAATACTGTTACCTACTTGAAATTGCAATATCTCTCAAAATTATTCCAGTAATTAGATCCAGTACTTGTACATGCTGTTTGGACAGATATCGGCACTTTGCGATCTACGAGCTCAATAAGACACAGCACGATGCTCCTTGTAAAAATTTTATACGCAAGAAAGTGCCCACAAAGATCACTATATTTTGCCACAGTGTAGGACATAACTAAAAAATATAGCAGCTACACAAAAACCAATGACATACTTGAAGTCGCCATAAAAACTCTATGAACGGTAGTGCAAATAATAAAAAAAGTTGTTTCGAGGGCCATTGTATTCTACCAAAGCGTTAGAAAATGCCTTCAGGCAGACCATAGGGAGTTTTAGAAATAGCACGCCCAAGCGTCTGCCTACAAATCCCCATGCCCTGCTTGCATTCCTTTGTACTTTTTTGCAATCTGTAGTAAGCCACCGTTTGCATCCCTTAACATTGAATGCGCAAAACCTAAAACACCTTACTAATACACTGAATTTTTAGCCTGCAAAGGAACTGCATGCAAATGTATGCTACCAACTGCAGTGTTACAATGAACAAATATTTCTTCTCACATTATAGACACTAGTCATATAAAATATATTATCACAAATTAGGAAATGAATGCACAAGAATCTAGATGATTGTCATACCTGTATCACGAATAAGATTTTTTGACAATTATGTTTCCTGGTTTAATTCCCTACCCTGTTGTTCATGGACTCTGGCCTAAAATCTTTAATGTAGGAGGAGACTAACCCAGGCCTGGAAGCCAATATTTAAATCTGAAATAAGGACATTTGTCCGGGACCGAGGGGTCGCAGCGGAGCACCAGAACAAGAGGACCAGCTCAGCAGGCTTTCAGAACGGACTAGCGCGTGCCGTGCTTGCGCCGCTCACACGCGCCGCCCAACTTTATTTTTCTCGTCAGTTGCAGCCAGCCCCAAGGCGCCGGGCCGGCCGAGAGCACTGACCTTAGCGGCCCCGCTTAACAGTGTCGGTGGGTGCTACACATTCATCCCACTGCCACATGTTGGTGCTATGCCATTCAATGAAGTGAGTGTATCTATGGACATATCATCTATAAAATTATTTTTACATGATTTGTACCATTACTCTTGCACTAATAAATTCTGAAATTCTGAAAATTAGGAAATATGTCTGCCATTCAAAGCACAGCTGTAAACCTTTGTGTTTGATAAAAACAACAGTCATAAAGTGATGAGCAATACGAAAACAAGGTGAAAGCAGGATCCAATGTTTTGTCAAATGGACTTGACAAGGCGACATATGCTCTCCTCGGCACAGTATATATAGGTACGGTTCTTCTAAAGGGGAGAGAGGGTAAGGCAAGTGGGTGCGGTAACAAGCGAGGGTTTGTTAAATTGAAAAAAAAAAGATAATGTGCCACTGAACGTCGATGGAGGAATTTGAGGCAGCTCCATGTGTCAGCCATTTGACGTATCATTGCAGGCTTCTCTTTTTGTGGAAGGGGCCTGGACAATGGTGAGGAGGGGGGGGGGTATACCTGTTCCACTGGAGGTTAGTTAACTATCATCTCTCTGAAAGAGAGAAAAGAATAAAAGTAGCAGCAGAAAAATGGTGCTCGTGGAAAAAAAGAGAGGCGGGATAAATATACAAATAAAAGAATGAAAGTAATGAATGAAAGAAAAGGGAGGTTGGAATATCAGGGACAACCCAATAACAAACAAACTAAGCAGCTGAATGAAAGTGACTAAGTGCTATTGCCTATAGTATCAAATTTAGCATAGCGAATAAATTCTAAAGCTCCCTCTGAAACATTTATGCCTATTGGTTGCAATGTCGAACTTATGGATAAGGTATGATTCTCTATATTTTCTATCTCGCGCAGAACAGTAATATGACTGTAGCAGGTAGAGTAGAGTTTAGGTTCACCAAAGTTATGACATGGTTGGTTGAAATGCTCAGCGATGGCTTTGGGAAGCTTTTCAGCAGTGTCCGAGCACCAGGCCTTTTCCACGAAAAGAGAATCCTACAATGACACGTCAACTGGCTGACACAGGGCACTGCCTCAAATTCCTCGAAGGACGTTAAGTAGCACATTATCTTTCTTTTCAATTCTATACACTCGCCACTAAAGCACCCTCGCTCGTTGCCTCACCCTCCTACCTTACCCCTTTAAAGAACCGTACCTATATATACTGTGCCGAGGAGAGCATATGTCGCCTTGAAAAAGACAAGTCTACTTGTCGAAACGTTGGCTACTGCTTTCACCTTGTTCTCGTGTTGCTCATCGTCTTAAATTTCCATTTCCCGCAATCCCCATGTTTTCCCTGGAATACTCATAAGGTGTAACACGACCCATGTATGCATGAAACCTACAATATCTTTGGCATTTGTCAGTATTTGCCACGCTGACGAATGCCAAGAGTACCATTGGTTTCATGTCTCAAACCTTGTCAGTCCCACTGGTATTATTGCACTGAAAGGAAGTCATGTTATTACCACACTTACGATGGACACCCAGGTTTCTCTACTTCAATACTGTTTTTTTTTGCTCCTTTATTCTTCCTTTTTTTTCAAAAACAAAGGGTGCTTGAAATCAGTACTCTATTTTGGTCTTAAATTTACCCTGCCCCAAAGCCGTTGTTAAGCTACACTTCTTGAACATTTCACAGTGTAGTAGATTAATAAAGGAACAAACAATGGCATAAGTCACCATTTTAGCCTTATGTATTACAGTCGAACCCACTCATAACGATATTCAAGTGTCAAGAAAATGCTATTGTTATAGCGGATAATTGTTATGATCGGGTTGCACGAAAAAAAAAAGCAAAATAGGGGGATGGCAGAGCTGTTGTGAGAGAACTATAATAGCGGGCAGGCCAGTGCTCCTCCCCACCACCTTTCTCCATCCGGCTGCTGTTTGCGTTAGCTCGTTTAAACAATTGTAACTCTACTTCATGCGCTCTCAGATCGTGTGTAACAAGCCGCGGCTGTCGATTTTCAAGAATGGCACTGCTATACAGTAAAACCCGAACCCGGCTGGTCCGAATTTTGGTGCAATATGAATTAGTAACATTCCCCTGCCGAAATACATTGCTAACAATACGAAAAAAAATCACAGCATATCCACGAAGTGAATGATGATGAGTGGGCGAAGCACCGGGGGATCATTCGGGTAAACCACAGCTACGGACGAGAGATAAAAAGAGCGCGCGTCGGGAACGAGAGACTCAAGGTAGTTTTATCAGCTGTATAAACTTGGACATGCAGCAACACCAGCAACGCGCAGAACTGTTGTCGACGCTGTGGCGTTTTGCCCGCGTTCGCATCGAATGCGCGCAAAGTGGAACCGGAACCGGAAGTGGAACCGAAAGTGGAACCGGAACGCCATCTAGTGAACACTTCATAAAACTACAGGTGGCTACATACTACTACTACTACTACTACTACAGAGGAGGGAACGACCCACACCCTAAGGAGCTTTGCCCCTAAAAATCGGCTGTTCCGAACGTGTTGCCTCGCTGCCGCGGATCATACGAACGCGTGAGCAACAGCGGTGGCGGCCGAGCCAGCGGGGCAACCGGCACAGACAAGTTGGCACAGCGGGATCTGCGCAGGATCCATAGTCGCCAAGCAACCGACTACTTCACGTGGCTGTGCAATCTCATATTGGTCCCCACGTCGAGCGGAACGGACCACATCACAACCTAGCCGATGCTTGCAACGACGACTGAGGCGCAACCCCGACGGTCAAAACGCTCCCTGCACTCGACGTGCTCAGGCATTCAGTGGCGTGCGAAAACATTCCCAAGTATCACGTGCGCACACTTATGCGCCTTTCAGGAGGCGATCGTTGACGATTTGGGCAAGAAGCAATGTCCCGTTGATGCGTTTTTCAAGGGACCGCGAAAAAAAAAGAGAAAAAAAAAGCCGCAGTTTCGCCTGAAAGGTGAAGCATCGGAAGCACAGCAGCAGCACCGAGCGAATTGACCTTTGCGCTGTTTCTCGCTTCAACGCGAACTAAATGTCGAAGGCACAGCGCATATGAAGCTACTGGCACTAGGCGCACTTTGTCAACATCGCAGATCATTTTGACGATAAGGTACGCGCGGGCGCGCACGTCGCAGATTGCTTTCAGGATACTGCACCCGCGCGGGTGCGTCGTATCTGCAACGTGCCGGTCGCTTGTCGCAACACATCAGTCGCTTGTTGCAATGTACAAGCCGGCTGCAGCGCTAAATTTACATGACCGCCACATTCAAACGCAACGTAACATGCAGGAACATTATAGATTGGCGAAGTATCACGGGAATGCCCAGTTATTCGAACGTGAAAGCATTTGCGATGGTTAATTCGAACATACCACGCACTGCTCTCAGCAGCGCGCCAAATCACGTGGTGGCGCCTCCGACCGGCATTGCTCCGACACCGCCATAGAGCTAGCAAAAGCTTAGGCGAGACCCCTCAACGCCGCGTGAAGAAAAAAAAAAGAACCGCGGCGTATCAATGGGGTTCCACTATTAAAAATCTTTTCTGGTAAAAATAAATTAATTTTTCTTGATATTGTTTATGTTTTGATGATACGAATATTTGGGTGATATGAATATTTCACGGAACCCCGCGAGATTCGTATCACCGTGATTTTACTGTAATAACTGCAAAGAGGGGTCACAGATGGCAAGTGACATGGGAGCTCCGCTGAGGCATCATTTTGGTGGCCCCGAAAGGAGTTTTGTAAAAAATATGAGAAAGTTGCCATGGCCACCTCTCAGCTTGAGAAATCCTGAACAAATGCTGGGGTGAAATCGCCACAAGCATCTCGCCACGTACTTCTCACTGGCTTGCACGAGAAAACCCTATGTCCATCAGCCTTGCTTGCCTTACGTGAAGCTTGCCGACATCCTTCTCCATGGCATCCAGGTACTCCACATATTGCAACGGAAAGTCCTTCGCAAAAACGAAGCCCCGGAGGGACTGGATAATTTGCAGGGCCTCGTGCGAGGACAACGTTGAGGCAGCCTGCACTGCCGCGTCATCGCTGCCGCCGTCGTCACTGTCCAATTCAAGCACGTTCGCGACGATCGCCTCATCGGTAAGAAGTTCTGATGTTACTAATGCATTGTCCGCATGCAGAAACTCTTCGAGTTGTGAAGCATCCTCATCGACTGTGGACCAAAGTTCTGGCATCACTTCGTCGGTGGGAACTTCGCAGGCTTCGTCTAAGTCACTCCTGCCTCGGACAAAGCACGCTTTCCTAAAGCAGTTCCGCACCATAGAAACGCCAACTTTGGAGGACCACGCACCACGTATAAACTGCATTGCCATCAGCAGATTGATTTTCAAGTCTGGTTGCTCCATGCTTGTATGCACGGTCATGTCCATCAATGAGACTGACTTACTCAGGACGCGGCGGCGATACATCACCTTAAAATTGGCGATCATGCCAGCGTGCAAGGGCTGCAAGCCTGCTGTCATGTTCGGAGGCAGGAAAAAAACTTCCACGTTTGAGAGCTTAGGCATGTAGTGGTGGGCACTACAAGCCACTCGCGAAAAAGTTCTCGCATCATCCATGCTTTGCGATTGTGACGGTAGCATACTGGCATCCTGGCAGCACCGCGGAAGCAGTGGGGATCTTTTTACTTCCCAATGACAAATGCGGGGCACTTGTCGCTCCCGTCCATGTTGACGCACAAAAACACAGTGAAGTGCAGCTTACTGTTCTTGAAGCCCTTGTACGTGTCTCCTTTCAGTGCATGTGTCTTGGAGGGCAACATTGGAAAAATAGCCCCGTTTCGTCGCCATTGTATACGTTGGCATCAACGCAGTTTTCGAGGATGCGGGGCAGCGTTTCCTGCACCCACTTCTGTTTCGCCTCCACGTCAAGCGAAGCTCCCTCGCTGGTGACGGCTTTGCACACACTACCGCGCCTCTCTTTGAAGCTCTGTATCCAGCTGCCACCTGGCTGGAAGTCCACATTGTTAATCAGCAGGGCAAACTGCTTCACCTTTAATGCAAGAAGCGGACCGGTGATAGGCAAGTTCAGGGTACGGGCACCAAGAAACCACTCGTAGAGGGCCTCCTCCACCTCCTTATAGGCACCTTGTCAAATGCATTTGTGCCCACTGTCAAGTGAGCACTTCTCTTTGTCGAATTTCTCATTGGAGTGGATGATCGTCAACACCGTTGGTTGCGATAGTGCATACTTCTTAACCAAGTCACACAATTTTTACCGTCTTTGTAATCCTTCACGATACTGCACTTTGTCCCCAAATCGATAGTCGCGCACTTTCTTTTCACCAGCACCATCGTCCGATGATCAGTGAGCGGATCAGCCATCTTCCATTTCGGCGGCGATTCAAACGAGATGGAGAAACCACGTGGCCAGAAACGACTTCAATGCAATCAACTAACAAAAAGAACCAAATTCATTGGCAGAACTGTCCAGAATCAGGGGGAAGCGAGCAGATCAGCGTTTTGCGAGGTCCATTCGTGTTTTGGAGGGTGGCATGGCATAGAGCTTTGGGCGCAGCCCATTTGTGTTCGGAGGGGTGGAAGGGCGGCGGAAGAGAGGCGCACGAGGCTGGCGATGGGGAGAAGGCCCGAAAACAGGTTCTATTGTATGAGCGCGTGGCGGGGAGGGTGCAGCAGCTGGAATTTTTTCTTTTCTTTTCAAGGATTTCGCATTGCACTACCTTTTGTCATGGGCACCCAGTAACCAGGCTTCATTATTAAAACCGATAATGTGGCATGGGGGCATTGTAGTAAGCGAGTTATTTTACCATAGAAAACATACAAAAGTTGATGGTGCAGCAGCTTCTCATTGTTGTAACCGATATATTGTTAAAACCGGTATCATTATAAGTGGGTTCGACTGTACTAGAATTAGGAACCTATCAATTACATACACAAGTACAAAAGAACTACGAATAATTGGGCATAAATACAGATATAATAGCAGGAGATGATGCTAAGAATTCTAAGAGAAAGGAACTATTATAATAACAGGAGTATTTGCCAAGAATCTTAAGCAGCAAATAGACTGTCAAGCCCAGGGAACATTCCACCCCAGTATTTATTCTCAGTTCGATAAGGAGCCAAAGCTGGTGATAATGTTTGCATAGATGGCAGCCAAGGTACAGCTTCGAAATCAGTGAAACATGGAGAGAGGTCACTAAAGGTTGCATGCCGGGCATAGCAGGTTGCCTTGATTTCCAGACTTGTCTGACATCACACATGGAGCCTGGCTCGAGTGTCTGGCACAGCTTGGGTGAAATTTTGAGGCAACCTGAAAAACACGACTCGATATCTATAAACATCAAAATATTCTTCACCATAGTACAAATCTGAAACTTACTATAGCAGATAATAAATACAGACACAGGTCACCAGAATGAAGGTAAATAAATGTGCAAAAGGTGTAAATAAATGTGAGGAACTGCTTATAGGATGGAATGCTTGCCATTTGTATTGTGTGGATCAATAATTTCACCTTAACGTATTTTCAAGAGTACATTACTTGGCCCTCCATATGCCCCATTTCCGAAAGTAGGCAATTCCATGCCAGCTGTCCCAACCTGGTGCACGACTACTTGGAATTTTTTTTGAAAAATTAGAGGCGCTTGAATATAAGACAAATGGTAATTTTATGAAATATTTCTAGTGAAAAATATTTTTACTGGCGTAAGCACTATGTGAAATTTGTTGTAAGGCACCAAACTATGCATGATAAAAGGCCTAGCCAAAAAAAACCGGCTCCTTCATTTTGAGAGCAAACAAATATTTCTCAGCAGAATGAAGAGAAGCCTTACGTGGAAAAATGCATTCCATGATTATTAGCCAGTGTTCAATTTATTATGGGCCGTTAAAAATGGGCAAAATGACCTATCAATTTTACTTTCAGCGAACTGGCTTTTAGGAAAAGCTGTAAATTTACGTAATCCAAGTGCTCAGGACATGTACTGTGTACAAAAAATAGTTTCTGAAAATACAGTATGCAGAAGTGCACAGGAAGAGGATGAACTTGCAAAAAACTCAGTTTTTGTGTGTTTATATGCAGATTTAACATTGAGGCAGTCCTAGTAAAAATATGCCAAATATCCCATCTGAGAGCCCATTGTATTGTTTTTAAATTAGTAAAGCTTTATATCGGTAGTTTATGGGTTAAGCAAGACAAAAATTGTAGAAGTGGTCTCCAACCAGTCTCGAAATGTGCATCGCGGCTAATACACATGGTGGCTAAGACAAAATGCAGGGACTTCAGCTTTCCTGCACCGATAGAGGTTAGTGTAAATTGCTTCCAAGTTAATTTCTTCGCTGCTGAGTCACAACAAGCCACTTCAGTCAAGAAGATGCTGCTGGATTACATGTATTTACCTGCATGTTGCTGTCGTCCTGCTTGGCATCACCACTAAGGCTGCCAACTCTCTGGTGGACGTAGTCAGGACAGGGTGGTGGTGGAAGGCAGGGGCAGGAGCTGCCAGGCTGCACCTGCAACAATGTTGCACATAAGTTTTTAGCCCTACCATGCTGCAATTTACAAGAAAAATGCAGCAGTTGTCTGTGTAACATGGCTACCAATACAAATAATGGTAAACAGTTAGGCCCTACAACACAACTAGAACCCCGACAAAAATGAAACCACATTTAAGTTTAAGAAAATGCAAGTGTAAATGAAAAAGAATGTGCAACCAAGCTGTGCATGAAACCTCGGTTGGAACCTGAGCTCATGCCATCAAGTGATCTGCTCGTTGAGTGCAAGCCTGCGATATACATAGTTTTCACGTTACGTCACAGCGCCGTCTGCTAGCGGTCATCAGCCATGTTGGAGCACTGCAACCGATGCGCGCTAATGTTTGAGCGCTGCCTGTGCAGTCTCACGGCGTTGATTTTGCGATTTGCGAACGATCGCATGTTCAATGACGGCAACTGCCAGGCGGAAGGAATTCTGCCCATGAAATTTTGCCGAGATGGCGGGCCCGACGCTTGCTCGCTACGAAGCAAAATCAACATGTGCGACAGTGTTGATCTGTACACATTGTGCGTCGGGACAGACACGACTACGGACATCGACCTGCTGCCAGTTACAATGCATGCTGACATTGTAAACTATTTGGTGCTGTCGATGAACCACGTATCTCTTATTGAAATGAAATCATTCAAGTCTCTTGAGGCTCACAAGTATTTCACAAGTGGCGGGGTAAGCAGCATGACAGCAATGCGGCTACTCTCCAAGTGCGTCATCGCGTTGAGCGAGGTAAGGTTACAAACACTTAAAAAATATATTGGTAAATCCGTACCGCTGGAATAACGCGGTTAACATGGTACTCATTTGCATGAACTCGTTCGTTAGCTGTTCATTACGACACCGTGTGCTGCTCACTGCTCGATGCTGCCAGGCATTGTGTACGACGCAACATACCTTATTTCGCTATTTGCTTACCTAAATATGGCCTTCTGTAACTCTGGTTAAGTGTAGAGGTAAAAAGTAGGTTCTTTACATCTTTCCTGTTTATGCGAGCGAGCCAGAAACGCCGATGCTCCTCCGACAACACTTTCGTGCACTCGCATTGCCGAGTTCTCACTTTCGGCAAGCAGTACAGCCCGGTTCCTGGCTCTGTGTGGCAGACTGCTTCTCGCACTGAAGCCGATCATGTCACACATCGGCATTGCGACACTGTACTGTATTAGAACATGCACAGCGTGAAAGTATCGCACCCAGCACACGCAGCAAAGGCTGGCGCCACGGCAGTAGTTCTCCGTAATGGCGGCCACCTACCCCATACGTTGTGACGTCCGTGAAAACTATGCATTAAAATGTCACTGTATATTTGCTTAACCTGTGTTAATTTTAAGATGCATTAACCCTTTAGCCGCCAACCCTGAGCTGTACTCGTCACACGAGTTTGTACTAATATTGCCAACGACGAGTCACACTTGTCCGGCCGGATTTTCCACTCCTTCCGCTGCCAAAGACGTATCACGGTCGTCAATTGCTTTGCTTGCAATTTTCAACCCTAGATGACGGTAGTTGTCTTTGAAAAACCGCATTTCGTGCCTTTCGCCGATTCGGGCATATTTTAAGCCTGGCAACAGTCATTTCATAATGGCACTTCGCTAGAAGAATGCCGGTGGCAGCGATGCTCAAAGAAAAAGAGGTGCTTTTTGGATCAGTACAGAAAGCAGCGTTAGTGACGACATGGAATTTGCATCCGACAGTGACTCGGGCATTGTCTTGGCCCTGGATATTGCTTCAGATGACGAGAGTGACGGCGATGACGACGACGCACTGAGCAGTGCACATGTGTGGCAGCGCGTGAACAACGATCACCCGCCACCTGCGCCTCAGCGGTTTCCCTTATCTTCAGTGCCCAGAATCTTGCGGCAGCCCACTGACGAGAATGACATTCAGTACATTCTGACCCATTACCAAGGCATACATTGAGAGAAAGCCGCCCTCAACAGCAGTTTTTTTTTCTTCTTTAATTTCTGTGCTAATTCTAAACAGAAATCAACAAAGTAACATATATTTTCATAATCAGAATTGCATGGAAAAAATTAAGACTACTTAAAAAAATGGCAATTTTGGTATGTTTTTCGGAAGTTAAATCGGCGGTTAAGGGTAAATCCAAGTTCAACATCTAATCAAATCTAATCAAATTTAACGAATTAACGAATTGCCATGGTTGCTAATGCAACAAAGTGCAAGCTGAGAATGAAGCTGGCCAACCAAGTAGTGAAAAATAACTACACGCTTCTCTACATCTTATTGTATTTCTGGCCATTTCAAGCTCTTTCATTAGAATATACATGACGACTTTCACATTCTTGACATTTCAACCTGCTAATTTTTATTCCATAACGCATAATGCTTCAGCAAAAGCAATAATCTTCCTTTTAATGGTAAATAGTGGTAGAACAAGGAATGTCGCTGGAGCCAAGGTTTCGACAAAAGGACTTCTCCGTCTCCTTGTCGAAACATTAGCTCCAGTGATGTTCCTTGTTCTACCACTCATCATTTCAAGTCTCCATCTTCCTGAGCACATCTGTCCTTTTAATGTTGTGTCAATGAAAGTGTAATAACAGAGAATTACTAAACATAGCTGACGATAAATTTGGACTTGTGGGTAGATAATGCTAAAGCAAATGCGCATTGTTGAGACACAGACAAAGGAGGTTTGTGTGTCTTCTCTTCCAGCCATGTCTCGTCACTACACGATTACTCTGTCTCTAAGTAAAGATATTACCCTTTGAAAAGTAGTACTAAAATGAATAATGGCAGGAATGAGTACAGATAAATTATAACAAATAGCACCATACTGCTAAGGAGATATGCCAAGAGGCATGCTATGATTTGTCTCGCACCTAACATACTGGATAGGATGGCTACTTGTTGCAGCTGTTGCTGCTTCTTGAAAACCTAAAATAAAATACATTTGAAAGTTACAAAAATACGCAGGACAACAGCAACAGAGGAAGAGATGACTGAATATTGCTTTGCACAAGAAGCTAAACAATCTCTGATACATGACAGACACAATTTTTTCGAATTAAGTTGGAAGAAAAACACACCACACTTTATTATATTTCATTCAACGCCATCAAAGTATTTTGGTAACATAAAAAAGGTATTTCTGCATGGAATCAGCAAAATAATGAATAGCCTTGTGCTTTTACAACAAATTATCCTACAGTGATTAAGCCAAGTACAGTTGTATTTACTTAAAATTGTTATACGCACATTACAATAGCCAAGACAGGATTAACTTGTGTTGATATGCAGCACACTGGTAGGAAGCACTTTGCAATGAAGTCATTTGTGCTTGCTATATATAAGTGCGAACATAAAAATACAAATGAAAGGACCATTTTTCCCCCATAAAGTGTAGGACACAAAACGGAAGCAACAGTAATATTACAAAATTCACCACTCCACAGAACACACCGAGGTTTTGCAAACCTGTAGTCGGATACAACTTAAGTCTGCAGTGAAGCCCCACCCATGCCCTCATAACCACCAGCCACTATTCCTCCACGAGGCTGCAAATACTTCGTACTTCAAACTTTCCATGTAACCTAAATAACATGGTAACACCAAAAGTAAAATTATAAGCGTGTAATTTTATACTTTTTCACTCGTCTATTATAGTGGAATGTGCAAGTACGACAAGTACAGTCGTATCAAGTATGACGCCATTCAGAAAAGTTTGCAAGACGATGATCTTTGCTTCTGTGATTGGCTGGCGGAGTAACACAACTCCGCACGGTCCGCATGCCTTTGTTGCTAACTGCTGTTTTTTTAAGTTGTATCCAACTAATTTTCGTAGTGGTACAGTGGCTCCATGCGTAAACCTATCACAACAGAGTGGTAGGTTTTAGTATATGAACGTTACAGCAAATACGTGTTTTTAAATAGTACCAACCGGGCAAATAAAGATTACGTGAAAATGCTACATTATAAATCAGCTTAGACTGTTAGCTAATGTGTATCTGACTAGCAGCCATATACATAATACATTTTATATATCAGTGCTTAAAGCGTTGCGATAGGTTTACGCATGGAGCCACTGTACCACTACGAAAACTTCTGTGTTGACACATCGGCCAACACTTCATACAGCATTGTAGTGTTTTGAAGCACCTGAAGCACCAGCAAATATTCAAGATACACACGCTGTCTTCAATGTTTTCGATTACCTGACTTCGGCAGCGAATGTCACACGGGTGCTACCATTTTCTCTGCACTTCAGGTTACGCAGTACTGATCATTTTGCGAATTTTCCAATGACACAGGCCGCTAATCACTAGGATCAGTAAGAACGATGACTCACCTGGCAGGACAGCTTTGTTATAATCTCAGAAGCACTCCTGAGGCCTCCGTCTGCCAGTAGTATTTTCGCAGGCATCCGTGTGCGCAAGCCAAGGAAACGTCTGAACTGCCAAAGAAACGCCGTGCAAAATGTAGCCAAATACGCACCGCTTGTAACTTGGAACAAAAGCCGATATCAGTGCCCACCTGAGATGTTAAAAGAAAAAACGCACAGGTCACTCCACACTGGTAGGCTTTCGTATGCACCTGGCCGTCTCTGTGCATTAGGATCTCTCACACCACAATGCAACTCAGTGCAGACAGCAATATTTCGGGTGCTTGTCACGGTCCGGCGAGCTGCACTTGTTCGATGTCGACAAAGACGAAATCGGCGAAACACTGCTGCTGGCAGTACTTACCATCGCAATCACATAGCAAAGCGAGAAGTTCTCACTGCAACTTGCCTTGACGTTCAGTTGCAGTCGCCCCAAACGCAATGCTTTCAGAACCATTCAATAATGACAACGTGCTCGCGCATCATATACTTTCGCATCATTGGCTAGGAAACTAGCGTGACCCAATGTACCATAATAAAGTTTTTCCATCCATCCACCTATCCATTCCACACAATTGCAAAATGACACTATGCTTTTGATGGCTTCGGCTTTGGATTATTTTGGACCCACGTAACGCAGGCCCTAGTTTGTTTTCTTTTCTTACTTTGAACAAAAATGGTTTTCTCTCTTATAATTGCATCACGTAAATAATGTTCACGAATGGTACAGCCAAGAATTTAAACATACGTCTTGCGATACCCGCTATGTCCACTTTACAACAGCAAAATTTGTTTGTCCAAGTCTGGTTACATTTGAAATATATATCGTTGGGCTTCCAGTGCGCACTTGAAGTGTGATAAAGATGCAAGAAATTTGCGCTTAATTTGCACAACTGTAACGGTGTGGCTTCACTCGTGCTCTATCGAGATCAGTTTGCACTGATGTAAGGTAGAACTATAAAGACACCCATGTTACAGAATAATCTTGTGCAAATGAAGCTGCCACAACTCCTTGCATTTCCTCCACAAGTTCTTGCGTCTCTGTGCCGCTGTGGGCGTAGTCATTTGACTGAGATTTAGCCGCATATTTTCTATGAAGATCGTTCACCGCTGGCTCACCGCGTTCAGTTCCCGTCGCAGTGCAACCTGGAAAGGGGCACATTCCTTTTTCAATCTGTTTTGTGGCTCTTGGGCTGCAGTGTGTCGCCGCAGTATTTTGGCATAAAGAAAATTGATTTCAGTTCATTTATACACATTTGTAATGGTTGCCAGGAAGTCTTTCAATTTAACTTATTTGCATGGCTCCGCCGCTGATATGAAGGTATGCATTGGTAGGAATATTATTAAAGCATTGAGCTTTTATTGGTAACTAACTGCAATTTTCTTGCTTTTGTGGGCCAGTGTCGAAGATTGTGCAGTCTAACATTGCAGTAGAAACTACACGGCTGTACAGCACCACCGTGCGGTGGTATCGGTGATAGCGCTATCAGTGGTATTGGTGGTACTGGTGCTGTCATGCAGTACCACCCGGTGGCATGATGAATAATGGAGCGTCCTCGCATTCTTCCCTCGTGACAGAGTTCTGAGACACTGTCTTTTGACTTTGAGACCCTCTACACATCCAAACTGAGGAAGTGACACTGGAAGTATGAATGGGCCACTGATCTGTACTATGTTTTGCCCCCATAAAGTAGATATCAGTGCAATTGGCTCCCTACTACGAGTAAGGCGCAGTGATAAAGGGAGCGCAACCCATAAGATGTAGCATGAGTGTAGCACGACGCCACAAATAACCACCTCCAGAGCACGTTAAAAGCATTCTTGGACAGCAAATGGGATTAATTCCTCATAAAAAGTTCCCTTTTATCACAGCGAAGCTGTCTATGGCTAGGGTTGCGTGCATTTTTCAACTTCGTAAGCAAAAACTCAGGTGCCGAATTTGATGTAAAATCACTTCATTCTAACAAAGCCTTATGCATCTCATTACTTAGATATACATCATGAGTCAATTACTTATCAATAGGCACCATTTTCTAGATCAGTAAACTCTCTGGTAGACAAATGTTGCTCAAAGATTTACGGCTGGGTGGCCCACATCGGCCATGTCTATATGTTCAAAGTGCCCTCTCCTTTCGTCCTTTCAAGCTCGTGCATGCCTAGCTTGCTTCCGCTCTCCCGGAGCGGCAGCACCGTTGTGGGTTATCAGCAAGACAAGCTGCCGTTCTCCATTTTGAATTTCACTTCTCTCGTCATAATGCAAGCCCCTCCATACACGTTTTGGAGGGGCTTTAGTAGTAATGATACCGTAGTAATGAGGAGGCTGCGTGCTAGGGGCGAGGACTTACGGAGTCGCCATCTGTCGGAAGCACCTAGCTTGCGTAGTATGAGGGATATCGCAGTGCGCTCCTCATAGGTTTGGCTGTGGGTGCTCAATAAATACACCACGCGGGAGCCCTCCTGGCCATTTCTGCAAGTACTCACCAAATCGCAGAACAGTTTGCAGGCACTATCTCTTTACCGAATACGTACAGTGAACGCCCATTGCGCAAGGTCGCCGTGATCCACAAGAGCCATTTTATTGCAATAGCAATTAGGACAACGTAGGGGCACTGGCGCTGCCGTCATCGCGCTGTATCGACGTGCTTGCGTAGCCCATGTATAGAGGGTTGCGTTTAGCTGCAAAAGCGCCGAAGCCAAGTCACCCACACGCAGAATATGGGCTAAAAAGTGCTCCATCGGGTTCCCCGCTGCGTAACAAAATGAATCACCCTGACAAGGTCAACATATGTCGGTGAGTTGGTATGCATCCATAATGAAACGCAGTCTGTTTTTCGTCCGTGTTTGTCGTCCCTGGTCGCGCTACTCTAATTTCACAACAGTGTTGGCTTTGTCAAGACCTGCAACAGCATGTAGGCTCGTGGCACGAGTATACCTTGCTAGCAGAATGACTGGCTATACTTCAGCAGCTCAAGTCCATATGACAATCTGTACTGTTACAGATGTAATGTGCTGCACCTCTCTTCCTAATGCTGCTACACTATGGTAGAGCTGCAGCTGGTTTGATTCAAAGAAGAAAGCGCGATCGTGTGAAATAACACAAGCCGCGTGTCTCCGGCCGTCGTCTGAACAGTCTTGAGCGCGATTGCGGACACCAGAGCACACACTCTCTTTCTCACCAGTATACAGGGTGTTTCAGCAAGCTCTTTCAAGTTTTTAAATGTTGCCTGTGGCAGATAGCACAATTCTAGTTCATGAGCCGGTCTACTGGAAGAGGCGGACACTACTTGCACAAAAAATTTCAATGCATAAGCGATTAATGAACAAAAAAATCACTAATTAAGTTTCTAGCTAATTACCTTATGACCCATATTGCAATTTACAAATTCTAGCCGTGAAGTTGGCAATGTGGATCTGCTTGGAATGAATTCTGAAGATGACACCAGTTAGGAGATATTTATTCCAGGACTTTGCGGAGAAATGCATTGGCGTTCCAGTTACTTTGTTAAGAAAATGTTGTTTTATGCATTGAAGCACGAATGTAACTTCGGTGCAGCAGTTCTCACCGTAATTTTCTATCCTATGAGAAGACTGAAATGAATGTACGAGCACAGTGATCTGGTTCTAGTCTGCAGAGAGCACGGTATAACAGTACCGTCCGCAACAGCGATGAACGACGATGCCCTTCACATGTTACCTCATCAAATACCTAAACTTTGCTTACTTTGTTTTTTTCCCTTCTACCACAAAATTGGAAAACTCCAATGTTTCTGTCTGAGTGATCCACGACTTTTCACGTCAAGCTTCTTTCACTGGAATCACTGAGCTGCTTTTTATACCAGCGAATCGGAACCAGCCTACGGATATGAGCAAACGTTTTAGCAAAATTGCTCGTTTATTTGTTGCAGATAATAAAAGCTGAACAGCAAATCAAAGCCAAATTATGAACATTACAAAATAATTGTTGAACGTATGCGGGTAAGCATGCGAGACCCCGCGAGATTCGTATCACCGAGGTTTTACTGTAATTGCTTGTGATCAGAAATTTTCTATAAAAAATTGCTACGCCTAAACAAGGCCGTCCTTTTTAAGCAGCCCTGTTCCGATGCATCTACCTCCAAATTATAAGACACAAAAATTGACATTTTGTTTTATATCGCCTACCTTGGGTCAGCTTTTTGGCAGACTTGGGGGGACAAAAGGGGGCATGCAAATTTTTATTTTGGAGGGGGGGCACCCCCCTTGGGGCCGCCTCTTAGTGGTGGCATGGCTAGATCTAGAGCTTGGATTTCCATTACTCAATTACCTCAGTTCGAATATTTGTCCAAGCAACGACACTTTTAGGCCTGAATCTGGCAAAATAGTCAACAAGAACTGGCAGAACCCACAGTTGAGTTAGAACCAGATCAGTAAAACCCATTGAGCTTCAAGAAGACATTACATTTCCAAAACATAAATTGCCCTCGGTGGCATTAAAATAGCCACTACCTGCCTCGTGAATCTCACAATTAACTCTTGCCCCTCGGGCTGCAGAACATGCGACCAAGCTGGATGTGTATTGAACCAAACATTTTTTTTGCTCCAGTTCAGTATGAACAGTTCAGTTGTGGTTCAACACAGGAGCTAAAAAATAATGGGTCAAATCATCTTGAACCAGTTTAAGTTTGCTTTACTTAAGAGTAATTACAGCAAAGCAGCGTAAATTTATTTTGTCCAACAACTTGACAGTGCTCCTGAGCTGCATGAAAAGACTGAAAAAGAGGTATGAGTGCTGTTCTTCATGCCACAATTACTTACAAAATAACATTGTTGGTCACTTCAGAAGCAAAATGTCAGAAGCAATAACAATTTCTATCACACCTACTTCAGTTTATATACGAGCGCAATCAAAAGTGACAAACTCTCTCAAGAGCACATGTTCATTTCAGCGATCCTACAGGCCTTCAACCACTGAAGAACTTTGTGACAGTCATCACTTTCAAACGCTCACGAACACATTACTAGCATGCCTACCTCGCAATGAGCCACATTAGAAACCACAAAAGCAGAAGCTGCCACTGCTAAAATGACAGTAACCCCACAAGAATTTACAAATGGCTCTAGCACTTGAGCCTCACGTGCAAGAAATACATGGATGAAAATCTGCAGAGAAGCCTGCCAGCCTGAACCAAAAACCTCTAGTCCCTTCTTTTTGGTTTCGTTCTAGAGTGAAAAAATCTTAACGTTCCAGTTGCAGTCATGGTTGACACAAAAATAGCTATTCAGATTTTTGCTCCATTCCAGTTCAATAACCTGGTCAGACTGGCTGTGCAACACAAAGCCTTTAAATTTCTGGATTCAGACAGACTGACACTGGATACTGAACCTAGCAACATTCAACACGCAAACGCTATCAAGTGAAGATAGCCTAAGAGGGAGAATTAACAGCAGAGTTGCCAGATGCCACCGAGCAAACAAGCTAATAATTATCCCTAACGAAGCCCCAAAAAAGTGGCCTGACTTTTGCGAAGCCCAAAAGAAGCGGAAGTTGAACAAATTTTCTTATTCTTTAAAATAGTTTCATTATAGTATGAAAAAATCGCAAAAACACGAAGGGCAGGTAAACAAATAACTTTAATCATTTTGTGCAAACAAAATGTGTGCAAGAATAAAAGAAAGCACTTATTTACTTTTTCAAATAGTCTCCAGGGTTGCCAGCACCCTCGTTGATTGCTCGTTAGCCTGTGCGTGAATCTCACACTTGCAATAATTGCATGCTGCTTTTTTATCGTCTCCGGTAACTGGGCGTAACCAGTCCCTGAGCTGCGTTTCCTTTTCACACTCTTTACAATATCCTTTGCCATACTTCGACCACTTCAAAGCCATTTTGCACGAAGAACATTGGCAACACACTACAACGACCACGATTGCTGGCAAGGCGTCAAAACATTGATGAATGGATAGGGACAGTTTCGTACTTTGTGACTCCTGCTGCTATCATGTATATTTAATGACAAACGTGCGTGATGGACACTAAAATAACAATATTTGTAGGAAAAACATGAATCAGCCCCCCAAAAAATCACCAGCCTGTCGAGAAAATGACGGTAAGCAAAGCTTGCCGTGTGTCTGACCTTCGTGATGATTTTCTTTCTTTCTCTCTCTCCTTCTCTCTTACTTTCTTTCTCTCTACCTTTGCTTCTCTTTCTCTCTCTCTTCATTTATTTACCCCTTTCTCTCGCTTTCTTTTTCTATTTTTTTTGTCCATGGTGCGTGCCATTGAGCTTGGATCTTTTCTGCACTATCGCCAGGATCGACCCACTTTTCAGCATGACACTACCACCACCGCCGCCGCCGACACTTGTGAGCATATAAACTTCGCTTAAAAGCTTGTCGTGTGTGTATCTGACCTTTGTGATGATTTTCTTTGTTTCTTTCCCTCTATCTCTCTCTCTCTCTATTTACCTTTCTTTGTCTTTCCTTCTTTCTCTCTCCTCTCTTTCTCTCTCTTCCTTTCTTTCTTCCTCTTTCTCTCTTTCTTCCTCTTTCGTTCTTTCTGTCTCTCTCTGTTTCTCTCTTTCCCCTGGTATGTGCCATTGAGCTTGGACCCCTTCTGCACTATCGCCAGGATCAGTTTACTTTTCAGCCTGACACCGCCACCACCACCACCACCACTGACACTTGTGAGCCTATAAAGCTTTGCTTAAATCGCAACAAGCGACTGGGTGAAAAAAGAAGCCCAAATGTGTTTATTATACGAAACTGGCAACCCAGATTAACAGACATTACCAGGAATGTCACTGGGCTTTGTGATGTTAGGAGAGCTGGTGAGATATATAGTGTGGACTAATAGTGCTGGCTTGGACGAGTTTATTCCGCCTTTCCAGGCACCATATACATCGCTTGTAAATATACATTCTTCTACACTCGTGGGCCTGCTTTCTTCCTGTAACATTTTGGTGGAGGTGCTGGGTACCATCACGGAACTTCGCAGCGGACGTCATCTCCCTGCCGCCACAATGGCAGATCAACCGCCGACACAACCAACAACGCCTCAGCAGTCAATGCCAACGGTCATCCTCACTCATCTGTGGGACCCGGGCACATTTTGTGGCACGGACAACGCCAACGTCGAGGACTGGCTTGCGATGTACGAGCAAGTGTGCGACAACAGGTGGGATCCAACATTGATGCTAACAAACCTGATGTTTTATCTCAGAGGAACTGCGAAGCAATGGTACGATACGCATGAAGCTGACCTAACGAGCTGGGATGTCTGCAAAGAAAAGATGCGAGAGCTGTTGAAAGACCTGTCGTGGAAGACCTGTCGGTCATCAGTTGGCAGCAAAAAAAAGAACTTGCATGCCGCGCTCAGACGTCCACAGAATCCTATGTCGTTTACATACAGTATGTGCTGGCTCTCTGCTGCAAAGCTGATAACAACATGACCGAGGCAGACAAGATTGGTCACATACTAAAAGGTATTGCAGACGATGCCTTCAACCTCCTGATGTGTAAGGATTGTGCCACTGTGGATGCAATTATAAAGGAGTGCCGGCGCTTCAAACAAGCGAAAGACTGCCGCGTCCCTCAAAATTTCGACAGATTGCCCAATACCGCCACAACATCTTCATGCGAAGACCCGCCGCGGTTTGTTCAGCTGACAGGACTGGAAGATATAACGCATATCATTCATAGCTATCTGCTATGCCTCCTGCTGGTTTGCTTCAACCAATTGATATCCCTACAGAGCCCTTCTTTCGTGTGGGCCTCGACCACCTTGGCAACTTACAATTTCCATGAAAGGAAACAAATGGATTGCTGTAGCAACTGATTATGCCACGAGATATGCCATCGCACGAGTGATGCCAACCAGCTGCGCTACAGATGTCGCCGACTGCTTACTATACAACGTCATCCTGCACCACGGTGCCCCTCGCCAGTTACTCAAGGATCGCGGCCGCAACTTTCTATCGAAGGTCGTCGATGATCTGCTTCGCTCCTCTTCTACAGAACACCAGCTTGCTACGGCATACCATCCTCAAACGAACGGCCTCACCGAACGACTCAACCGCACACTAACTGAAATGCTGGCCATGTACGTTTCCGACGATCACCGCGACTGGGACGTCGCTTTACCATACATCACTTTCGCATACAACTCGTCCCGTCACAATACTGCCGGATTCTCGCCCTTTTACCTGTTGTATCGCCGCGACCCCACCTTGCCCTTCGACACGTTGCTACCTTCCACAATAAAATCACCCAGCACTGGTTACGCTCGCGATGCTATTGCCTTAGCCGCCGATATATCTATCTAGCAGCATACGTCTTGGTGCTCTCATGGTCGTTTCGTTAACTTGGTATGTACCAAAATTGGCATGGTACGACAAGAGTGTATGACGAACATAAATGATAGGTCATGACATAAATGTCATGACATGCATGTCATGTAGGTCGTGAAACAGTCGCCTAAAATGACAATGACCCAGCAAAAAAAGATTAACACTCAAAAACCACTGAAATGCGTTCGGACGTGGGTACTAAATGAAGGAAACCCTCTAAGATGATGGTAGTAGTCAGTCATGAGCATGACTCAGCAAAAATGACAATGAATCAGTGAAAAAAGATTAACACTCTCCTCGGCAAGTTAGCGATAAGCTATCACAATCAACAAGGATGTAAAGTATTGGTTCCCAAGGTAATAAAGGAAAAGATCCAGGTCCCCAATCTGCCAAATAACTTGCACCTCGAACTTGATCAGAGCAGGAGATAAAGCAAGGCATATGGTAGGGACAAGGAAGCATTGTTCGTGGACGCAGAGGAGTACCCGAGTCACGAATCCTATGTCGCGGTAGTAATAAACTCCGACCAGAGTCCATAGGCGTGCGCTCGATACGCTCTAATATACGGAAATTGTAGCCATTGCTCAGGCCTTAATTTCCCAAAAACGTAGGTACGCCATCAGCAACTCACAGTCGGCCATTACACACTATGCGCTAGGAATAATATCTCCCGAGACAGCTAACAGACTCCACGAGAAGGCCCAGTTCATATAATCAGAGGAATTCAAAGAGAAATACACCATTTGGTTCCCAGCCCACACCTCCTGCGAGTCCCCTGCTCCCAACCTCAATGAGGAAGCCCATCGTGTCGCGCGAGCTCTCAATTACCGCGCTCGCGAAGAAGCTTCCCCCGAAGGAACGGGTGGCAAAGGCCTGGAAGGAAAGGGACAGAATGTTCAGATTCTGCGACATCACCCGCTTCTACCAAAAGTCGAGGTGCAGATTCCCACCTCTTAGCTCCAAATTAGACAGATCTCAGGTGGTTGACTGGAGGCGACATCAAACCAGAACCTTCCCCAACCCGGTGCACCTACATCGCATCTACTCCAAACGGTACCCAGATGACTTGTGTAAATTATGTAGGACAAAACACGCCACCAACATTCTACAGGAATGCGACCATGTACAAGATAAAAACATGCAGCACACACCATGATTGTACGCGGCAATCGGTGTATCTAACAGTGCAACAGTTACACCTGCACACAGCTCAATAAAAGAAACATTGTGATGCGAATCGTGGACTGCAATGCATGCACAACGTGGCCTGCCCTCTCATGTTCATGCGCACAACTAGCACGTACGTAAACCACAACAACAAACGGAATCCATGTACACGACGGTATGCTTATTTACACGTGTTTGTATTACGCGTAAAGATTGTTGCATGTGCTGTAGCAGCAAAGCAAGTCCCGTCGGTCGAATGCACATAGTGTGCGATAGAGGTGAAGTCGTAAACTACATTTCTCGCCATTGGCCATACCATGCTGAATACGCTGGTTTTTGTGCGATCCCCGAAGCGAAGCAGCATTGGGCTTGGTCAGTACTTGGGAGGGAGACCACCTGGGAACACTGAACACTGAGTGCTGATGGGCACCGTTCTTTCTGCACTTCTATTGCGTGCTTTGTGTCTCTTCTTTTCTATTATTTTTTTCTTCTCATTTTTCATGTTAACATGCCGGTGGTGAAATTTTAGAGTTACACTCATTCGTTCACTTGAGCCTGCTCCTAGAGCGAACATCAAATTGCGTTTTGAGCGCATGAAACAACATGCAGCACACTCCACGATTGTACGTGGTAATCAGTGTATCCAACAGCGCAACATTTACTCACACAAACTGCTAACTGCTTCGATATTGCACCCGCGCACAGCTCAATAAAATTGGTCGCATATCTGCTTGCTTTGCTGCAAATGACGTCGAAAGACAATAGTCTTCTGCCGCCCCTGATACATAACACCCTCTCTTCTCCCCCCCCTCCCACCCCTCACGCTCTTCCCCCCCCTTCTCACTCCTCCCATGATAGGTGCAATCAAGGTTTTGCTGAATTGAAGTTTCCCGCGTTTGCCCTGCTCTCGCGCCATCTGTTGGGATCTTTTATTACTTGGCTTAAAGCCGGCTACAGAGCTGCGGCTTCAGTCGGCTTATTTTTAACGCATAGCATCTCTTTGACACCATTTCATATGCATTGATGTTTCATTTACTAATGTAAAAACCAGCCCAACGTGTATTCTTATATAATGAACACTGCGGATCACCGTTATGTACATATATTTTGCCTCAAATAGGCATGAGGTTTCCTTTGCGCTGTATAATGTTCATGTGTATGACCCCGTGCCACCAGTGCTAGTAGCTTCGTTGGTTTTGGCCGAGCAGTTGAATCGAGTGACAGACAGACTAAGTTTTTCCGTTTAGGTAGCCCAAGAAAGCTTATCGTCTTTAAAATGCAGTCTCCTCAGAACAGCTTGGGGCGTGGCGGAGAGCCGCGCTGATCAGCTCAGATCTGCAGGACCAAGTATGGGCCATCCAGCAAGCTCAAGAGGTGGCTGGGAGACAGGGTCTCTCTACCGCCCCTGGCGCGGCCTAGGCCTCAATCTTCTGGTTTCAATAAAGTTGTTTCACTCACACTCAAAAACCACGGAAACGGGTTCCGACGTGGGTACTAAGTGAAGGAAACACTAAAGGATGGTGGTAGAAGTCACAGTCAAGACCATGACTCAGCAAAATTGGCAATGACTCAACGAAAAAGATTACCACTCAAAAACCAATCGAATGAGTTCGGATGTGCTACTGAGTGAAGAAAAAGGCTAAAGGTTGATGGTCGAAGTCATAGTCAAGAGCATGTCTTCGCCTTAAGGTCTCTTAGGGAAAGGGACTCCTGAGGACTCAAGACATGAATGCCATGACATGCATGTAATATAGGTCATGAAACTGCCGCCTACGTCTTGGTGCTCACATGGTGGTTTCGTCAACTTCGTAGGCCCCCGCACACTGCCTCACATCACATCGATTCCCACAGGGCGTGGAATCTGCCTAGACACTTGCTTGTAGACACCGTACTGCACCGGGTACGCCGATGCGTGCGGCGTTTTTCGTGTAAATTCTGATGCCACTGTAGTGTCGTTATCGAAGTTCCTCTTGCATAGTTATGAAGTCTGAAGAATGCGAGAATGGGGTTGCCTTGCATCTAGTGGCTTTCACACGTCAGCGATTTGAAGAATCTCATGTATGTAAGTTTGACTGTTGTGAACCAAAGCGCGGATGGCACTGTTTCCGGGAGACGTGTGCTTAAGGCGGCTATTGTGTACGTGATTGTTGCTCGCAAGAAACAAAATCGATTTTTTGGACTACCATACATGATAAAAATTCTGCAAGATATGAATAAGCTACAAAAGGATGCACATCACCGACGGACTATCATTTAGCTGTTACAGCTATGGGAAAATGACAAGGCGAAAAAAGAAACGTGTTGGTGCAATTTCACATTTTCCACTACTATGTACAGCAACAAAAGGTAAAGCATACGAAGTCTCACTGCTCATGTGCCTAAACTCCATTCAGTTCCATGTGTCATGTCCACTCCCATTCTGATGGCAACATAAACAGGAAGTCAGAGGCATGGTTTAGAAAGCAAACCAGAGGAGCTGATATCCTAGTTGACGTTAAGAGTATAAAAGGGAGTTGGGCATGTGTCACGAAATAGCGCATAATCAAAGCGCGCGCCGTGTGTCACGCAAGCCAGCGAAAGAAGCACGCCAGCCCCGCGGCAGCTTCAACAGAAGGGGAGAGCACATACGCCTCAAACAGCCGACGCTACCAATGGAGTCTAGAAACATCTACGCGAAGGCGACAGTCACGAGAGAGAGAGAGCACGTGCCGAAACAGCTTCTCACCCAGCAAGTTGAGAGAGAGAGAGAGAAGCTCGAGCGCACGCCAACTGAATGAGTCACCACCCTCCTTGACGATGCTCCGACGGCGGCGGCTGAAAATGCGAGAATTGACTAGAAGATTTCCAGGCTTTGGCCATGGTACGAGATCCTAACTTTGACCGAAGGCTCCAGAACCCCGGTGAAAGCTATAAAAGCGTTGTGCAGGAATGAGAAGGGGGATCAGACCACGCCGGTGGAGAGATGTAACGTGAAGACCAACCGTCTGCGAAAGGGGATTCTCCGGCAAGCTAGTCGACGAGTTCACCGAGTATCTACATTTCCGCAAGAAGTTTCTTCTTCAAGATTTGCCTCGAGCTATGTCGAGATCGTCTGGCTCAAGACCAGCATGGCTGAATGCGATTGGACACTTAGTGTTCCTATTCATTTTGTACTTTACGTGTTGGACTATTAGTGCCTGTCGTTAATTATTTTCCTGTGTTTTTGAATACCCATCTAAATTGTATTGCGATGCGTCTAGCCTAAGTGTGCACGTGTGTGTGTGTGTAACTGCCTTGTTTGAAAGAATATATTTTGTTGTGTTTTGACAACTCTGGGCTCTGACTTGGTCTTTGGATCACAACCGGCGTTCACTGGCACACCAGAGGGCCCCTTACTAATTGTCCTTGCTTTTGTGGGGTTGTTTTCGGAAGCTGAGAAGTCGGCTTTGGAATTTGGCCCAGCGTTGGCGCCTCGTTCATGGGGTGTGTGACAGCATGCCATGTAACCGGCGGCATATTGAGTTACGGATTGGATTCCAAGGAAACAGAAGTGTAGTCGAGGACTGCAAGGAATTAGGCTGCATGATGAAATTAAGAAATTTGCAGGCTTCACTTGGAAATTAGCTAGCGCAAGACAGAGGTAATTGGAGATCACTGGGAGAGGTCTTCGTCCACCAGTGGAAAACAATATGTAGGCCGATTATAATGAAAAGGTATACCTGTCGGCTCAGAGGTCGTCACTGTCTTTTCAGTAATGTGTAGATCCAAGGAAGTCAGTTGATTCCCATGCAATTGCTTCACGCTGATTGTAACGGCATGGGTTTAGGAAAACAACTCTCATAATTACCACTAGAGATTGACCATGAAGTAAAAGAACCTTTAAAAACTACAAATAGAATTAGGCATTTACCACTTTACTATAGAAGTATAAAGGCCAAGAATATTTACAATAAACATATGCTTTATCACCAGACATAAGAATAAGGTCATGAAATGTATACGGTAGCTGTAGCACATTCGGTAAAATTTATTTCAGAAACACTGCCGACCTGTGACATGATGACTTAGGCAGGAGTGAGTTATAGAAGAAAACAAATAGTTTCAGGAATAAGAATACCTGCATGAAACCAAGAAACGAATTCAAGGACGAGACAAACAATTGGATTAGGCTCCGAGTACTTATACAACATACAATAAAGATAAATTTATTAACAAATCGCGTAATCGCGGGTACATCTGCAACAGCATGACAGCTTCTGGAGCGAATGAGCAGAACTGGAAACAAAGGATAAGAAGACAATCGGGATGGTGGTGGTTTCTTTTGCCCTGTATTAGTTCTAGCGATGAGAGAGAGACACAACTTTATTCTAGTTCTAGTGAAGAAAGCACAAGCGCTGCAAGCTACCTGCGCCATTACCTTCCGCCTGACCTCCGATCTAAAAAACAATTAAGAGTGCGAATGCACAAAGGCCATTTATTTACGGGTGTCACACGGCACACTTTTGATCGCGTTCGATCCCGATCGGGACCAAATTTCAGCTCGCGATTGGCTTCCTTGCTAGTAATTTGCGTGTAAATAAATACGCCGAATACGTGAATGCTTTTTTTTGCTTGGACGTTAATTTATAAGAGCGGCCCTTTCTGAAGTTATAAGATGCTGAGATGATTACGAGTCTGTGTTTTCTTTAATCCGAGAGCAAAAAAAAAGAAAAAAAAGCTTTATTTGGCATTTTCAAGAAGTTAAAATTCCCATGTTTCTGAACTGGTGCACTCAAGAAAATTGTAAGTACCCTGGACTAACTGCCGATATAGAAGTATGTTAGCTTTCTAAATGTAGGGAAGTATGGACAAAACCGAGAAATTTCGGATGTACACGAGAACCTTAAGTTTCCAAGTACTAAAAGCCTTTCTTTGCATGGTGTCATTAGCGTGCAGCAGGAGCACTTCTAGTTCTCTTTCTTTTTAGACCGGGTCAGCAAGCACTAAAACGAAATAACAAATATAATAACGACCTCCCACAGTAACAGAATCGTGACTTGTCATTGTTAGAATCTTATGTCGGTCCTTGTCTTATTACAGTTACTTCGAATACCAGTATGATGGCTAATGAGGAAGGTATATTCACAAGCGAAATATTCTGTGCATGCGGCCGACGAGTATTTTCCAGCCAATCTATTCTCGACCTCAAACTGCCGCTAGTAAACAGTTTAGTATTGTTCCCATTCAACAGCTTTGCCTATACCATCGCCAAACCTCTCTGCTCTGCGAGGATTCGGCTGTGGTAAAGGCTATTGCATGACATCAATAGAGTAATTCCTTCTTGGCAAAGTGTGGCAACTGTGATGAGTGAAATAGAGTGATTCGTGAAAAAAATTTTTGCCCCCTCTTCCTCCCTTGACATAGATAACTCTAAAAATTCTGACCATTCTGACCTCCAACCAAAAACTCTCGTCCACAGACTGCATATACCTTCTACGTGCGGTCCTTACAAGACGCGTAGGTTTCCTCTGAAACATCCTCCCTAGCAACAGGAATCGTATTGCTACCAATTAAAGAAACCCGGCAGAACGCCCCTGTTCACACTGTAATGTGTCATCCAGAGCTCTGGTGTTTCGACGGAGTTTAATTTCATTCTATAAAGTTATAATTTCCCATACTCAGTACGCGTGCCTGTCATATCCGTCTCGCGAGGGAAGACACGCAAGTATCGCGCACAGGTCTGCATATGCCCGACATCGCGAACATACTTGGCTGGCAGAAAATTGCATGCACACTTTAACTATGCCTCGGCACTGGCCTGTGGACGGACGGACGGAAAATCTTTATTGAAAAAAGCACCTGCGAGGTTGCCCCCCCAGGCACAGGCCACCCGGGCTTTATGTGCAGTGAGGCATACCGTAAAATTCCGAGCAAGCGCCCCCCCTCAAGCAAGTCGAAATTACCGGCAAAGTTAGGGGGGGGGCACTATCCTGGAACGGCACCAAAATTCGAGATCGTAACGACAAAATTTTCCCGCCAAAAAAAAAAAGAATCACAGTGGGAATGGCATTAAATTTTATTGAACATGAACTTTATTAAGCCAAAGATTTGTTAGTCGTGTTTATCACTCTCAAAACCACCGAAATAACTGAAGAAAGAGCGCATTGACGCTGCACCGACGCAATCGCCACGACTGGTGAAACGAACATTGGTTATGCAGCTTCTATTCCAGGCAAGATTATGTCCGCTAGATTAAAGTGACGCGTAATGTTCACTTTATTATTAACCATGTCCACGGTAAAACATTTAGCACTAATGAGAGTTCCGATAAAGTCAAGCTCAGCTGCAGTGCATGGCTACCGACGGCAGACAGCAAACCGCGGCTGGGCCATGCCCGCATCGCAGCTGGTGGCACCGGAAATATCAGCATGTTTTCTTCATCGTGTGAAATTATTGTGAAGAGAGGGTAAAGCGGCAATGACGGTAACAAAACATTGCTGCTTGGGAGCATCGGCGGTTCGTTCTGAAGCGCCGTCTGCTACAGATTCGAAATGAACTGCAAAAGGCCTAGCGACGGTACCGGTGGCGCGTGATTAGCAGTGGCGACGCCAAAGCGTAGCCGCAACCACTTCTCTGTTGCCAAGTGGTGCCAAGTGCCACAGGAAAATCCTCTGTGCCGTGTGAGAGGCAGATCTCGCCATCGGCCGGCGGTCCGTGAACCACCGACCGCCCAGCCGCAGTTCGCCCCAATGCGCACGTGTGCCCACTCGGGTGCCTAAAGTCCCTAGAAAAAAATATATAGAGACTTTAGGGGCGCCGGGTGCGACCATGATTCGATGAAATGGCACATCGGGGCACCGCGAAGCACACCGGTGCGATTTGCCGAATTTGCCATTACTTGCGTGGACTGGATGTGGCAGGCCAGTGTTGGTGCAGAGCGGAGGGGGGAACGGCGCGAAAATTTGAAGTTGGCAGTGAAGTTAGGGGGGGGGGGGGAGCTCTTGCACGGGTGGGGGCGCTTACTTGGAATTTTACGGTAGCCTTTCCGACGCTGTCCGGGCCCACTGGGTTGCCCATAGTTGGTCGTGTAGATCACCCGAGTTAGTCAAAACGCTTAGCCATCCCTCCTCGAAGAAGGTCCGGTTCTATGTCGTCCTCTCCGTATATTGCTCTGATCTCTGGGCATTTCCATAAGACATGTGCCATGTCTGCGTGTTCATGCTTGCAGAGCTTGCAGCTCGCTTCTGGGTATTGTCTGGAATTTACTCTGTTTAATTGTACTGGGTTTCTGAAGGTTCTGGTTTGCAACCTTCTCCAATATGTTTCTTGAGATCTGTCTAGTTGTTTGTATGGTTGTGGGCATGCTTCTCTTTGTTTCTTATGGTGTGTCAGTATGTCCCTGTCAGTCCTGTATTGCTACTTCATCGTTGTCGCCCCATCCGTCGTCCCCATCGCCTCCGCCACATTCCTCACCCCCTCCGCGAGGGGTTCGGGGTGTCGGGCCGTTACTGTCCAAGCCGCGGTGGGTTAGTTCTCGCACCGCTCGGTGGGCCTTCTCGTTGAGGTTGAGAGGGGTGCTCGGGTCTTCCGTGGTTACTTCCCCCATGTGTGCCGGGATTCATTTGAGGTATCTGGGTGTGATTTTGCCGTTCTTGAAGTCTACTGCTCTGCGGTTCAGGATTTTGGCCACCTCGGTGGAGACCTAGCCCTTTGTGAAGTTCCTAATGGCAGTCTTGGAGTTGCTGATTATTATTTTGTTTCCGACCATTGGTTACGGCCAATGCAATTGCCGTTTCTTCTGCTGCCTCCAATGATCTGGTCCTTACCAGAGCCCGCTGTCACGGTCTTTCCTTTCGTGTGTATGACTGCCATTACGAAGACACCGCCAGCGATATCACCATTGTCAACCCAGTTTTGGGGGTACCGGGCGGTGTCTACGAAGAGCACCCCCTCCCGTGCGCTGTGGTTTTTGAGGATCGTTTTCGTGCAGCATTTTCTTCTCTCGACATTGTGCACAGGGTGCATGTTCTTTGGGATGTTTTCCGTGCTTATTGCGGCTCGGACGTCCGGGTGAATCCGCGTTTTGTGAACAAAGATCGAACCTGCAAGCCGCCGCAAATTTCTGGAATCTCATTCTATCTACAATGATTGGCTCAATGTCCTATTCATACATGCATTCATTTTGTCTGCAACTTTAGAGGAGAAATAATTGAGTAAATTGCGCTACTAGTCAGTATTGTGTATGTATTTCATAGTGTACGCTGGTTCTCCATACCTTCTCACATTCTTCTTCCTTTCTTTTTGCACACTCCGTACTGGCCGATGTTCAGGTGTTTGTAAGCTAGCAGAACTTTCATTTCTTACAAGCACTAACTTAATAGTCACTTTTTATACAGCCAGCTTTGTAAGACACGGACGCGAAGCCATGAGCACTTGCACGGCGCTTTCTGTAGATGCCATTTGCGCAAATTGTGGTTGGTGAGAAGGCTCAAGTTTGCAAGCGAGGTTGCCTTGTTTTTAAATGGTAGAGAAGTAGAAAGGGTTGGGGTCATTGCCTCGACGAAAGAATGTCGGGTGGGGTCAGGTCATCCGGACTCGGGGTATCTTTTGTCCACATTGGCGCATATATTGAATGGTTCGTCACCCCCCTTTTCTACCTGTTCTGTTGTGTTTTGAGAGAAAGCTAGACGACCGCACTGATTTGGAGCAATCGCGGCATGCCCAGCCGCAAGCTGTCAGCTGCCTATTCATTTTGCTGGATTTCTGGCGTCCCAAAAGCAAGAGCTGCACAAGAGTTATGGCTTGCTGAAAAAGTTTAGAACACTTTTCTTTCGGTTAAGAATTCAATATTTAAAAAATGTGCGCGTTTTTGTATTCCAAGGAATTTATTTGATTGTGCACGAAGACATTTGAGAGCTGTGTGCCACCTACCTTACTACGGCATAATAGACAGTAGTGCTTAAGCAACAGGTTTTTAGCAACACACTGTTAAAATGGTGGGGGCTCACCAAAAAATACAGTAAAATGGAGGGGGACACTCGGCACGAGTTTTGTCAGCTTTGAAGACATGACATGTCTCGGGGGGAAGGGTGGGGGTAGGGGAGGGCCCCTTTTTGGATCCGCCACTGGTTTGTAGTGCCGTGGGACACACTTTCTCTTGGTACAACTGTATGTTTCTGAATGTAGTAAAAATAAATTAAAACACCGTTGCACCCTAGCCCAATTTTCTTAGTCAGTACACTCTTATGGTGGGTGTAAGGGTGCTGTGACATCTAGAACTACCCTATGCTTCGCAAAACAACATGATGATGGGAGGTTTCTTGAATGAAAACACCCTTATGATTCACAATTCTCACCATCAAGGGTGCAAATTATTTTACAGTGATGGACGTACATGCTTGCATACTACACACGTTTTACCAAGACCGCTTGCTATAAGCAAAAATTGTGCGACAATGGCACGCACATTAGCCATTTCAGATTCAGATTGCTTCCTTCCTAATTTCCACGTTAAGCAATTATCAAAGTCAAGCCGCTCAGCACTGAAAGAATGCTTGCTATGAATTCAAGAATGCCATCAGTAGTAGGGAGATATCGATTAAAGAAAGTTATGGCAGTATGCCTTGGCGTTTCATGCCTCATTTTTCTAATAGCCCTCTTTCAACACCTTCAATTCTACATATGTATGCTGAAACTATGTGTCTATTATTAGGTTAACTAGGGAATATTGTCCATTTCTAAATATATGCACATCACGTAAGTATTTGGAGCGTAACTTAACCTAGCAGTGCACCTACCAGTCAACACAAATAAGATAGTAATGAGGAGGTATGGATTTTCCCGTTCTGTTCTGGCTTCGATGTTTGTGGGTACAGAATCGGCCTGCTACTCCCAGTAAACGTTCCTTCCTTACATGATAGGCTCCATTTATCCGCCTCTGTGCTGTCCGCCTCAACGGCACGTGTGCGGCACCAGTTCAGCGAGGTCTGCTTAGAGCCCTTCAGACAAATTGCTTGCATTGATTTCCGGTATACTCGATCACTGCCTGAGCAAAGCGCGCACTTCGCAGAACGACAACGCACGATGTGGTGGCAGAAAATTATAATATGCAAGAAGCGAATTGCAGCGGTATAGACAGGTAAGTAACATTTTGCAATTCTTTTTCGTCCTCCAAGAAATAAATTTAGCAACTCTTGACGAAAGTGTAGACACCAGTCACTGGTCAAGTCAATAGGAGAGCTGGTTCAAAAGTTAGTGTGACATGTTTGTGTTCCAGAAAATGTGAGGTGTGTGTCGCATGGGGCTGGGACAGCTGCTCTAAAGAAAGCTTTACCTCAAAAGCTGCCCTCTAGACAGATCAGAATGAAGAGGTTGTTTTGCTAGGTATCACCTCACCCAAGTTCATTTACTTTTGTTCTATTTAAGGAAACCTAATATTTAGCTAGTGGGGCTATACTAGTCCAGGTGCAACATAATTAGGAAGGCCCACTAAGCTTCAACAATGTCACTCCCTCACCAGAACAGGAATTGGCCTCCCTGGTGCAGTATTTGGCCACTGCCTCCCTCATGACTCCTACAATTAATTGCATTCTACCAATGCTAACATATGGGGCAGAAACTTGGAGTTTAACGAAGAAGCTCGAGAACAAGCTAAAGAGTGCACAAAGAGCAATGGAACCAAAAATGTTAGACCTAACGTTAAGAGAATGGAAGAGAGTGGTGTGGATCCCAGAGCAAACGAGGATAGCCGATAATCTAGCTGACATTAAGAGAAATAGAGCTTGGCAGGCCATGTATTATGTTGGATGGATAACTGGTGGACCATTAGAGTTACAGAATGAATACCAAGAGAAGGGAAGCGCAGTTGAGGACAGCAGGAAACTAGGTGGGGTGATGAAGTTAGGAAATTTGCAGGTGCAAGTTGCAATCAGCTAGTGCAAGACAGGGGTAATTGGAGATCGCAAGGAGAGGCCTTCGTCCTGCAGTGGACATAAATATTGGCTGATGATGATGATGACCCTTCATGCAAGTGCAAAGGCTGCTCTACAACATTGGCCAGTGCGGCGTGAAACCAGTAAACAGTCTTTGTGCAAGTCTGCAATCCTTCTCCTCTGTGTCCACCGGTAACCCTGTATGCATTATTTCAACCCAAAGTGCATGACTATGCGTATCATGTGCGCAATAGAACAACAGTTTAACATCGTGACTGCAAGGGATTTAATTACCAACCGGTCAAACAACGAACTAGCAATGCCTAACTTGGTGCAAGAAAATGGCTGATTTGGTTCAAGAAAATGTGCTTTTGCACAATTTTCCATGATTGGCACAGCCATACCGTCTAATTTCTTGCCTCCTTTCCCCAGCAGAAGACTTCTAACAGCAAGTTCAGTGACCAACAAACAAAACTTTTTGGAAACAATTCACTTTGCACAAAAACTTGTTGCACTGTTTGTAAAATTATAAAACGAGCTAATATTCGTAAACTTTATGGAAAATTCCAGAGAGTTGGCAGGCGAGTCCATGGTACTAGTGATGAATAGAGTTTCAAGCTCTGCTGAGAATGGCAGAAACTCTTTTCTTCCATCGCACACATTGAGTAAAGATCACTCTCTGATGAATTTGTTTTAGGTCCCTAGCCTGATAGCAACAGTGCAGCCGCAGTTACAGGAGCAGCAACAACCTTTCTGAAAGCCACTGGGCTAAATGAGTGAAGAGTGGCCACAATGTATTGAACATTGTTTTGTCAGCTCTGCCAGCTCTGCGGTCGTGTCTGCGGTTGATCGTTTCCTGCTGCGCGCTATCTTCAGTGATCACGTTTCCCGACCTTCAGCATCCACCGAGTTCCTAGCTGTTTCGTGCTGTGCTTTTCGTTGAGCGGATTCGCCGTTTACAGCGATGGCACCGACTGCTCCTTCGTCTTCGTCCGCGCCTTCGAAGCGCACAAAGCCCCCTCGTAGGCTCATGATGGAGAAGAAAGCCGCCATCATTGAACAAGTCCAAAGCGGTCGGTCACAGGCAGAGGTGGGGAGGGAGTTCGGAATTTTGAAGCAAACTGTTTCGGACTTCATCAAAAACAAGGCGAAGATCTTGGAAGTGGCTGCCAAATCAACCGGGGCTGGAAAGAGGAATGCAAGTCAGGGTGTTTACCCGCAGCTCGAGGAAGCGCTCCTCGTGTGGCTCAGTGCCATGATCGCTAAGAAAATCCCGGTGTCAGGGGACATCCTGAAGCAGAAGGCAGAGGTTTTCGCGCTTCAGATGAACGTGAAGGACTTCAAGTGCAGCGATGGATGGCTTTGCAATTTCAAGAGCCACAATGACTTGAAGTTCAAGAAGATGTGCGGAGAAAGCGGCGCCGTCGACGATTCCGTTGTCGCCGAATATCGGGATGGAAAGCTGCAGTCCTTCCTTCAGCAGTTTCCACCTAATGATATTTTCAACTGCGACGAAACTGGACTGTTTTACAAGCTGCTGCCAGAGAAAACGGTTGCATTTGCTGGTGACCCCTGCAACGGCGGCAAGCACAGCAAGGAGCGGCTCACTGTCCTCGTTGGCAGCAACATGTCAGGCAGCGAGAAGCTTCCATTACTAGTAATAGGCAAGTCGAAGCATCAAGTCGAATAGCAATGGGAATCTTGTACTCCGGCCGTGACCCTCTCCGTCAGTGAAAAATACCTACCAAAAAGGTGCGTTTTCACGTGCATTCGTTTTTCCGGACTGCCCGATTTTCCGGACGTTTTCGCGGTCCCTTGAGGGTCCGGGAAATCGAACGTCGACTGTATGTATATATATATATATATATATGTGTGTGACGAACCACACAAGGCCGGTGCAATAGTGCAATAGTTGGGAAAAGAGGGAGATGAAGATTAAAGGCAGTGTTTGGGCGACCATTGTCGCCGTCCTCAACCTTCTGCTCATGTCACATGTATATATGCACACACAAACACACCTTCTTCTCCTCATCATTCATCACTCCTTTTCCCCTGCGCACAGCAGCAGCCCAAAGCTAGCTATAGCTCAGGCAAACCTCGCTGCATGCCTTTCTATAAATAAATCATGTTTTTCCCTATTGAGCTATGTCATTAGTCCACCAAATAGAGCAAATCTCATAGCTGTAAGCCATGCGTTACAATACAAAGGCCACGCTTACTTAAATAAATGTAAATAAAAATTGTGCAGAACAGTGAGCTTTCATTAAATACTGTGTGCTTCCACATAAGCTGGTAGCTTCATTCTCCATGCTTCACCGTCTCCCACACATCTATGTGATCATGCACGCTGTGTGTGAACCAAAGAGAGCGATCACTCTAAGAATATAGTGCTTTTGAAGTTCTCCCTAGTTGGAATTATTATGTGGTATACCTCGGTCTACCTTAAGTGTACAGCTAGTGCATGCTGCTGCAGCTGCAATTTTCAAGTTTTTCCTAATACAGGTGCTATATATTTTTGAATATTTCATAACACTTGAACACCACTTTGTCCTCACTGTCTGGAGGACTCTTTAGAGGTCAATGGCAAGAAAAGTTCAATTTCGCTAGACTGGCCATAAAGAGTGCTAGTTATATATTATTGCGGCAATCTTGTAAAATCTGCGGGGCTGGTACTCGTCTAATTTGCTTGGTAACAGCCTTTATATAACACCTAGGAAGAGTACACGTGCATCCTGTGGTTAGTTGACATTAAACAAATTTCAGCCCATCACCTCCGAGATGTTCAACAAGCCAAAAAATGCCGTCCAATCTCTAAGGTCATGCTAAGGTCATGCATGGTTCTTAATTTTATGGGTTCTGCATCGACCATTTACGGCTAGTAGCAACAGCGGTGTTTTTTTATCTACTCCAGTTTCAGTATCAAAAACATCTATTTTTGCAAGCTCTTCATAACGTATCCACTTGTATTTGAAACGTAAAATTTTGCACAGAGACTGCACTATATCTACACTACCTTAAACCAGGCTTTTTACATGGTTCTAACATGCGTTGCAGTCAGCCTTGAAAGCTGCATGCCTCTGCATCATTCCTCATACTTTAGACAAAACAATGCAAGCATCCAAGGGTGACAGCATTATAGAAAGAGCAACGAGAATAAGCGAAAAAAAAGAAAACACTCTTCATTCGAGCAGGACACATAGCCTTTCTGCATCATCTAGTGACTGTTTTGGCAAGCATGCAGTCATGGATTAGTCATAGTTCTCTAAGGGGCTAAATAAAGCAAGTGAACAGACAAACACAAAAACAATCAAGCAAAATAACACATCAAGCCTAATAAGCCACACTCACAGTCCATAAAATGCAACACAAATGAATTACGATATATTTCGACATCACGATGGAAAGGGGCAAAATCTGCTGTTTCGGAAATGGCAGGAAGTGTGCAACTAACCTCAAATAGTCTTGTCTTGACTTCGGATGTCCCACTGGACCACAGTTGGTTGTAGTGTTAAGACCTTCGGAATGTACCAGTCTTGGCTTTGAATACACCACTGGGCTGTCATTGGTTGCGGTGTTGAAGGGCTGGCACTGAATGTGGTAAGCATCAGATGCCCTGATGCTCTCGTTTTGTTAGCGCAGCATCTCTGGAAAGCAACAGCTAACAAGAACAATGAAACACTCTTTGTTATGGCTATAAGTTGCTTTTGAACTGCACAAATTTGATTTAATGGCACCAGTCAGCGCACAATAAAGAGCATGCAGCCTAACTTTTACAAGTGCTACGGTGAAAAAAAAAGAAGAAAAGGCAGGCTATGCAAATGCACACTTTGATATGTTAATGCAGTGATATACATACACTAAAAGGATGAAAGTGATTTTATATGTTTATCGAAAGATGACTCTGTAGTAACTAAAAACAAAGCTTTAATTCAGGGATAAACTTGGATACATGTTGACGATCATGTCTGCTGCCAATGCTCAATGACTGCCGCCAGCCTGTGTCTGTCGCATCATGAAATGAGGCATGCTGGATGTGGAGATTGGCTCACTAAAACCGGACTGGCGAGGTCAACGCTAATAGGGCACTACAGACTAGGGAGGAGAGGTGTGTGCAAAGAGAAGCTACTAAGACGCCAAAGACAGTGGTAAGGCTGACTATTAGTATTCACTTATTTCATTGCTGCGTCCTTGGCCTAATGCGAACTGGCACTGCACACACATGCCAATCGTCTCAAAAAACTATTTTATGTTGGCACGAGATAAGTGTGCATGCGATTGTGGCCTAGTGATTACAGCATCGGGCTGTTTTGCCTGGAAACTAAGGTTTGATCTTCTGACACATAATTATATTATTTTCTGTGTATCAGTTATTTAGCAAGACAGCAGCAGTCACAGTTGAGAATGTGCGGGAGGTCAACAAAGTACCATTGAATTGACGACAACTGCATTAACACAATGTTTATTGCTGGCTCCATCACTGTTACATGCACTTGGCCATAGAAATAGAAGGGAGAAGTGAATAGAAGGAAGGGGAGTGATAGCAAAACATTGCAGCCGTGGTCACTGCAGTGCAGAAATAAGTATCAGGTGCCAGAAACTGAAGCCTAAAAATTTGTTAACGGGAGAGGCAGAGAGACCAGCACGAGAATGTGTATATTACCTGCCACTCCGTAGAGGAGATGGGAAAGAAATTAATCACAACTGAGTCGAGAAAGGATGCATAAAGGAAAGGAAGCAGGGGCGTAGCCAGAAATTGTCATCGGGGGGGGGGGGGGGGGGCACCGGCCCGACCGGGGGGGGGCAAGCGTCTGCTTTCCTCTACGCGACGTGATCGATAATAAATATCGGTAGTTTAAGCAGACTCTCTACATGTATATCACAGACATGGGACCCCCCCCCCCTCGCGTGTGCTTGTGAAGAAATTAAGTAAAAAGTGAAGTAAGCTCCGTAAAATACAGTAAGTACGACAGGTACAGTGGGCGTTTAGTGCAATGGTCTCTTATCGCGCCACTGAATGGACCAGTCTTCGAAAATGCATCATTGAGACTATCATGCATCAATGCTATCATGCAAATGCATCATTGAGAAGCCTGATCGGAGAAGACATCATTAATTGTTAATCTCCGTGAAGCGTAGATGGCGTCGTCTTCGTCGGGGCGAAGTGCGCTTCACAAGTCAAGCATGACTATACACTTGAAAATGCACGTGTTACCAGGCTATACCTACTCCCATAGCTATAGCTTGTTCGCTGCGTCTTTGCGCTAGAAAACTTAAATACGCGCAAAAACGCGTAATGCTTTTTTTTTTTTGAAGCTTTCGTCGCCCTGCTCCCTCATACGAGAGGTTGCATTTCCTGCGGCAAGTGCATGGGCCGCTGTGTCTTCCGCTGTGTGCTAGCGTGCAGCCGTCATTTGCCTTTACGTCCACAGATTCAGAATTGTACAGAATATTTCACCGCACAGCATAGATATGGCATGTTTACGCATTTTAAGTAGTGCATGCAACTCATTTCTGCTTCACTTACGCCGGTGCAAACAGGAAGCGGCCTTGTACCTCACAAAATCTCGACTGATTGGTGTACTAGTGATGCAGGAATGAACTCTGGTCTTGTTCAGCGCATAGTGCTCATAATAAATTTCTCAGGACTCCGACAAGAACTGTCAGCGCCTGCAACAAGGGTTTACTTATGCTGTACTGCGCACAGCAGTAATCCATGCTTGTCGGCTGTCTGTTTCGTGCATTATGTTGCGAGTCGGTGGAATTTCACTGCTGGCATCAACCCCTTCGTGTCTACATTGCTGGTTTGGGATTCCACAACAGAACAGCAACTACCAGCCTTCCGTAATTGCTGGTTTGGGATTCAGCAACACAACAGTAACTACCAGCCTTCCATAGGGGCGCAATCGCAAACAAGAGACGTTTCGCGCGCAGACTAACTCATTCACACCGGCGACTTGAGGAGGTCACGTGACCATTTACGACTCGTGACCAAAAAGCGACCGAAGGCGACTGATGTTCACACCGGCAAGCCCAGCTGAGCACGACCTGCAAGTCGCAATCCCGGAGGTTGTCGTTCTTCAGCGAGAATTCTAGGGATCTACGCAGTTCGCGCACTTCGCTCTGGTTTCGCCTTCCGGCAATAGCCACGGATTTCAATGTTAGCGAAGAGGAAGACGTCGTCACTGTGCTGATGTGCTCTGCCGTAGTGTCAGCCCTCGCAGCGCGGAAGCCTCCGAAAAAAATGCGACGCTGGTGGGTGCGCCCATGTCTCCGCTCGCGTGAAGTGGCCGGCCACGCAAGCCGCCTCCTGCCCGAACTTTGTGCGCGCATGACACAAGTATTATCGAGAGCAAGTTGTTAAAGTTCACCTGCTGTTCACCTTTGGGTGGCGTACTCATTCAACGAACAGCAGCTAGAAAAAGGATCTGTGTTGTGCTTTGTTTTCCTGTTGTTTACCTTCCAGCGAGTGCGACCGCGTAAATTCGACACGTTGCTGCAACTGCTGCGTCCCAGCATCACAAGACACCTGTAGCCTGCATATGGTGGCGTGGACATTGCATTTGGCGTGGAGGGTGCTGGATAAAGACAAATATCACTTTCGGCGCGGCGCTGATTGGTTGAGCAGCTTTGCGACTATGGTCGTGCGACTGAAAAATCGAGCAGCGAGCAGCGGCCCAAAATAGTCACTTTTCGAGAAACGCGACCATTTGCGACCATTTGCGACTGGTCGCTTTGCGACCACTGTCAGTCGCCGGTGTAAACGAGCCTTAATAAGATGCTGCGCGAGCGCGGCCTAACCGGCACCTGAAGGGAAGCGGCGGAAATGTATACTGGAAATTTCGACCACCTGGCGTCTTTAACGTGCACCTGAATCTAAAGTAAATGGGCCTCGAGCATTTTCGCCTTCATCTAAAATGCGGCTGCCGCATTTGTTGCTTCGTTTGTTGCGCGTTTGTTGCTTCAGAATGCGGCCGCCGCATTCTCGCCCAAAATTTCACAGAGTGTCAAAGCCTTGACAAAGACCATGACAGTTTTTTCCATATGCAGACATGATTCGCTGTAAATTACCAACCCAAATGGAAGCGCCCAGGAATGAAATTGTGATAGTAGCACCGGTTTCTTGAATTATGTCAGCGCGAAGTGACGAGAACAAAGGGTGGGTAAGTGAGGGGGGGGGGGGGGCTTGCGCAAAACATTTCGGGGGGGGTTTGAACCCCCCAACCCCCCCTTGGCTACGCCCCTGAAAGTAAGCATAACACTACCACTTAATTAAAGCCAAAAGTCCAGCCTGCCTGTTTGCAGTATGTCTAATACATCCTTCACAGTCATTACTGCTGCTGTAGTTTGTCACATTTCACCGGTACATATCACAACCACATGAAACCAAAAGATAATGAAACGAAGGAAAGTGACACTTAGAAACAGATAATAAACAATTGTTCTGTTCAGCAACAATGGGGACGAATTACAACAAGTTAACCAGGACCTTAACCGAGAACGTGTAAGAGTGCGGTTGAAGATTAATGTGTAGAAGACAAAGATAATATTCAATAGCCTGGCAAGCGAACAAGAATTCAGCATCGCCAGTCAGCCTCTAGAGTGTGCAAAGGAGTACGTTTATCTAGGTCAATTACTCACAGGGGACCCTGATTATCATAAGAAAATTTAGAGAAGAATAAAATGGGGTTGGGGTGCATACGGCTGACATTGCCAAATCCTGACTGGGAGCTTACCATTATCGTCGAAAAGTGTACAATCATTGCATTCTACTGGTGTGAACATATGGAGCAGAAACTTGGAGGCTAACAAAGAAGCTCGAGAACAAGTTAAAGAGTGCACAAAGAGCGATAGAACCAAAATGTTAGACCTAACGTTAACAGAATGGATACCAAGAGAAGGGAAGCGCAGTCAAGGAAGGCAGAAAACTAGGTGGGGTGATGAAGTGAAGAAATTTGCAGGCCCAAGTTGGAATCAGCTAGCACAAGACAGGGTTAATTGGAGATCGCAGGAAGAGCCCTTTGTCCTGCGGTGGACATAAATATAGGCAGATGATGATGAATAAAGAATTAAATGAAACTGGACAAAAAACAATTTGCTGAGGCTGGGTGTCAAACCTACTTCCTCTGATTTATGCATGCAATGCTTACCAATTGAGCTACTGTGGCAGCTCATGCCAAATGGAAAGGAAATTGGGTTGGAGTGCATACGGCAGACATTGCCAAATCCTGACCGGGAGCTTACCACTATCATCGAAAAGAAAAGTGTACAATCCTTGCATTCTACCAGTGCAAACATACGGGGCAGAAACTTGGAGGTTAACAAAGAAGCTTGAGAACAAGTTAAAGAGTGAACAAAGAGTGATGGAACCAAAAATGTTAGACCTAACATTAAGAGACTGGAAGAGAGCAGTGTGGATCACAGAGCAAACAAGGATAGCCAATATTCTAGCTGACATTAAGAGAAAGAAATAAAGCTGGGCAGGCCATGTAATACGTTGGATGGATAACTGGTGGACCATTAGAGTTACAGAATGAATACGAAGAGAAGGGAAGCACAGTCAAGGATGGCAGAAAACTAAGTGGGGTGATGAAGTGAGGAAATTTGCAGGCCCAAGTTGGAATCAGCTACCACAAGACAGGGTTAATTGGAGATCGCAGGAAGAGGCCTTTGTCCTGCGGTGGACATAAATATAGGCAGATGATGATGATGAATAAAGAATGAAATGAAACTGGCCAAAAAACAATGATGATGATATGTGTTTTTTTGTGGCGCAAAGGCCAGGTATGGCCAAAGAGCGCCATGGCCAAAAAAACAACTTGCTGCGGGTGCTTGTGCATGTGTACTAGACAAAGCGCTGGGCGCATAAGAGAGCTCCTCTTACAGCCATAGTGGCAGATATGGAACATCCTTTCAACAGCGGGCATCGTGTAGAACATGAGCTCAGGAGCAGTTTATAGCCAATAAACTATCCTATGTTACCTCAAGGCATCAAGGCTCCCAGAGTTGAGGTCCTCACTGTGTAATGAGTTACAAAAATAAGGAGAACGAAGCAGCTCGATCTATGTTTTTTTTAGTTACAGTTACAACCTCTCAACAACCAAACCCTGGCCGTCCAGAGTGCCCACGATCGGGCCGTCAAGCTAGGCTTGCCAGTCCCTACGTGGGACTAGCCGGGTGGCGCGGGGTGTCCTCTGCGTCTTCTCTGGACCTCAATAAGGTTATTTCACTCACTCACAGTTACAACCATACTGCACAGTCCATCTTGTAGGTTTCTTAAATAGCCTCTGGTATGCAAAACCTGATGTTAGTGTGGAGCATAGACTCCTATACGAGGTTAAATCAAAACGTTTCGAGAATGACTCTGTTTTGAAGAATTTTATGAGCATTCAGACGCCGTCAACTTCGATATAATCCCCTTGCACAACAATACAGTGCTCTCAGCGTTCCTACAATCTGGCGAATATGTTCTGAAAGTCTTGTTCAAAACAAGCCGAGAATACTTCTACAATTTGACCTTGGCTAAAGCAATCATGCATAAATGATGGCGTTAGAGCTTTAATTTCGGGAAAAAAGCAAAATGAGTGCGGGTGAAAGCTGATGAATCGTCTTTCACATAAAGGATCATCAGTAGGAACAAAATTTAGGCGTACGGGTACGATGCAGAGACAAAGCAAGAGTCGTTGCACTGGAAAAGCTGAATGTCTCCAAGGCTGAAAAAAGGGGCGGCATGTCTACAGCTCGATAAAAAAATGCATGCTCATTGTCTTTTTTTCGGTATTCACTGAATTATGCATCAGGAATTCTTCCCAAGTGGCCCAACAATCAACAGTGAGTTTTACTGTCAGTTTTGAAGGCATCTGAGGGAGGCCGTTTGGGGGGAAACAGCCTGATCTGGGGTGCACGAGGGGTGTACGACAACAATGCACTATCACAAATCACTCTGCATAGGCGAGTTTCTCGCCAGAAACAACATGGTTTCTAACCTACTCGTGAGGTTTGGCTACCGTTTATTTCACTCTCTTCCCAAAATTAAAAACCCAGCTCAAATGTTGCCATTTTGACACAACACTGCTTAAAGATTCAATCACAAAACGATGCTCGACTCATTCCAGAAAAAAATACTTCTAGGACATATTCGCAAAGTGGCAGGAATGCTGGAAAAAAAATTATACTATGGGGTGTTATGTGCCAAAAGCACAATATGATTACGAGGCACATAGTAGTGGGGGAATCCGGCTTAATTTTGACCGCCCGAGGTTCTTTAACGTGCACCCAATGAAGAGTACACATCAGTGTTTGTATTTTGCCCCCTTCAAGTACTTGCAAGGAAATTGTTGCGCAAGGAAATTATTTCAAAGGTCACAGTGTTTGACTGCACATAAATTAATTATTTTCTTCAAAATGGAGCCAGTCTTGAAACTTTTTGATATTAGCTCGTATTTTTCAATGCCTGTCCAGTTGCTCTGCAATGCATGGGAGCCAGCGGTCCACTGCAGCAGCACCCCATTCCCAATCACTTTGCCCCTGTTGTTGCTTGGGCATGGGCAACTATATCTGGGCACTGCCGCTGCTCCATGCCAGTCCGTGCCGGCTGAATGCATGACGTGCAATCATGTGCGATAAAAGAAAGTTTACGTGACCCTAACAATGCCCCTGTAAAGAGTGACTAACTGCTGGAAAGTGACGCCCTCTCAGTGACACATGGCTTTCGCATCCCTAGCTGGGCAGGCATTCAAAAAAAATATGCGAGACTGTGTGTGGAGTTTCAACTGCCAACAGTCTATTGCTGATTATTTCCTATTTGGAGAGAAAACAAAGCTCACCGGATTTACAACACTTGCTTACATGCAATGCTAATTTTTTTGCAGTTTATTCTTTCTTTCATTGCCTGCCAACTTTGCTCAAGATGCATCTGCACTAACCCTGACTGTTCTCTACAGCAAAGTTCTCTTTTAGAACATCTCTGCAGTTCCCTCTTCAAGCTGGCCCTTACCTTACTCCTTTCATACTCACTTATGCTTCTCATACCTGGGGGGAGAGTGTGCTACAGGAAACCCTCGCCAAGGAAAGGAGTTGCTTGCGCTGATAGAAACAACCCTTGTCGAAGTGTTGGCTGCAGCCTTCTTTGATCACTCCTTGTTGATCACTTCAAATCTCTGCCTTCATTTCAAACACATTATTTTAGGAACAAACGAAACATTCTCAAGTATAGGTTAAATTGCCATATTGAAAAGAGAAAGGCTGCTGCTGCTCTCACTTTTATATTTGAAAGCTGTTCAAATGTTGAAAAATTTTTAGGCCTGCACAGGGCCTAAAACAGGCTTACAATGACAATGACTCATAGGCTCTTCTTGGTTTGTATGCAGCTAGTGAAATGTATGTGTGTGCATGGGCAAAGTTGCAATTATGTATATGCTAGTATACCGCGGCGAAGATTTATGAACAGAGAAATTTACTCTCTCTCTCCCTGTAGTGTGGCATGCAGCTGATGTCTAACAAATAAATTTCACGAGAAAAAAGCCCTCTTGGACACAGTTTCAAACAGTATAGTTTACACAAACAGCTTCGATAAAATGTACATGATTTGCCTTGACCTGCTCCAGCTTCAGTCAGACCATGACTGAGAAAGCTGATAAAGCGAAAGCCAAAATGACAGAAGGATGTGAAGGGTCACAGTGCAAGAGTCGTTCAGCCCAATACAACACACAGTAGGTCACGCCTCACGAGCAGTGTTGCAACACTGGGCCACCACACTACTGGGTGCAACTTACTACCAGTGTCCACAAGCAAACTGCATATACAGTCTGTTTCACATTAGGAGAAATCTCGGAGCGCATTGCATCGTGATGTGGCGAGCGCTGGAGTCGGGTGCTGGCAGCAGCTCGCGCAGGCGCAGACGCTCGAGGCGCGTTATCTTGAACCGTGTCGACTGCTACGGCGGTGCGTGCTGGCCGCATGGTCGGGAAGCGTGCTACTGTCAAGGGCAGTCCACGGATTTCATTGATACTGCGGGAACTGAGCCGATATTCTTAACTAAACGTTGTGCGACACCAACCTCTGAGCTTTAATTGGCGATAATGGGGTTCTACAAATTTCTTTTAGCAGCATCCTTCGATTGTTGTTTCGAAAGGCCTAGGTACCGAGTGCGTGCACGTGTATTTGTTCACTGTGTGCGCTACCGTAATACACAGCTACAAGAGACACCAAAATGTGCACGCAACGTTCTCAGTCTTTATTTGATGCGAAAGGAAAACAAAGCCCTCAACAATAATAACTATCTGGGTCAAACATGATGAAACAAACGGATACGAATAAAGGAATGCTTTAAGTTAAGACAATGAGCTGAAAGTGATTCTTCTCGACAATAGTTCATTAAACCAGACAGGTGTTCATCGTGTTTGGCCCACATAGTTATTATTGTTGAGTGCTTTGTTTTCCTTTTGCGTCAAAAAAGGCCGAGAACGTTGCGCACACGTTTGGGTGTCTCTTGTCGCTGCGTATTATGGTAGCACACACAGTGAATAAATATACGTGCACGCACTCAGTACCCCGGCCTTTCAAAAGAACCAACAAAGGATGCTGTCAAAAGAAGTTTGTAGAACCCCATTATCGCCAATGAAGGCTCAGAGGTTGGTGTCGTACAACATTTAGGTAAAAATATCAACTCAGTTCCCGCAGTAACCATGAAATCCGTGCACTGCCCTCGACAGTAGCACGCTTCCCGACCATGCGGCCAGCACGCGCCGCCGTAGCAGTTGACGCGGTTCAAGATAACGCGCCTCGAGCGTTTGCGCCTGAGCGAGCTGCTGCCGGCACCCGACTCCAGCGCTCGCCGCATCCCGATGCAATTCGCTCCGAGATTTCCCCTAAGTGTGAAACAGACTGTACATTCTAGGCAGACAGCATACTTTACCATGACTGAATCCACAGCTGTCTCCTAAAGGGACTCGAGCATTGTCGATCATAGCAAGTAGTGAGTAAGATTCGAGTATTAGTCAAGTTGCAACAGCGCAAAAAAGACACAGGCAAGGAAAAAGTAGGGGTGACAGCACTGTCTGTTAAGTGAAGGTTTATGGATAGCATGTGCTGATTAGATATACAAGCTCACAAAAGACAAGATGAGACTGTTAAAAGTCGGGTCACAAAATCAGCAGTCAAGCGAGGCGCGGAGCTGTTATCTAGAAAAACCAACTCCAGCGCACTCTTGTGCGAGTTTGCTTTTCTATTATAAGGCACATCTGCATCACGTTAATGTGGCTGTTGATTTCATCACCCCACTTTAAGGACTCGTCTTTTTTGAGTTTATATAATTAATATGCACATGTTTTCAATAAAGCTTCAGTTGAAAGACAGTGCCCGTGTTGTCTCCCACTCTTTGCTTGTCTCCTGTCCTTTTTGTGCTGTCAATCGTGAATGGCAAGTAGGCATTCAGTTGAACTCAAGAGCAAAGCTCCTGCTCACAGTGCGAGGCTTTGGCTTCAATTAATACAGTTTGAAGCTGTTCGAGAGTCTGCAACAGCAAGGATTCGTTACTGCATTTCAGTGGCTATATACAATTGCACTTTAGAATGCCCTGAAACAATGCTGCAGATTGTCTGGCACGTGTAATTCACTGAACAGCCAATACACTTTAATGTCACAATGTTCTGCTCCCATATGACAGCCTTCTGCATCCTGACACATAAAATTCTTGAGAAACAAAGCAGAAACTGGTACCTTTAAAAGAGAAGAACAGCTCAAAAATTATTATTTATTATTTGATTTGTAAACATATACACAGGAAAGAGTAAGCGAGAAGCAAGGCTGGCAACTGCCACCAGAAGGGGCACAACGCCTGCCTACTCTTCGGAAAGCACGAGAGAAACATAGAAGGAAAGATAGGAAGGAGGGGAGGAAGGAGGAAAGAAAGAGTGAGATGACAAATCTCAAAGAATAAACTAAAACATATAGTAGGGCCTGTCCCTGCAGGTCAAGCTACTAAAGAATGTAAATAAAAGAAATAGTTGCTGGGTTACAAACGTGCCCCTAAGTTCGTTGCTTCTAGAAAAGTAAGAAGAGCACGATGAGTTTGATCACGTTGAGACGCACAACCACTGGGGTATAAACATTCATCTAGAGTCGTACACCGCAGGCCAAGGAGATGATAGTCCCTCACTAGCGATATGCATTGCGCACCGAAAGGGGGACATTCCAATATCAGGTGCTGAAGTGTCTCGCAGCCACCGCAAGACTTGCACGTCACACGTCCTTGTCAGTATAAACGTTCGTGCACATTAACACAGCCAACCCTTAGCTTGAGTAGTTGTGCTCTAGCGCGACGAGGCAAGCCTCGACCGTGAACACGCAGCGGGAACGTTCCATTTGCGACGCACTGGTCTGGATGCTGCTTGAGTAGGTGGCGACAAATCAGCAGACGAGCGTCATCAAGCTTGCACAAAATTTCAGGGCAAGCACAGTCATTATGAGTGGAAGTTGAAGCCAGTCGATCAGCCTCTTCATTTCCGGCGATCCCTACGTGCGAAGGTATCCATTGAGCAACGAGAGATACCCCACGTGATAAAATTTTGTTGGCAGAGTCAGCAATGCTGCGCACAATTGGGCAATCAACCTGACTGCGTTGTAATCTGCTAAGGGCAGCGCGGGAGTCCGTAAATATGACAATCTTTGGTGTGGTAAACTCCTCTTGCATGTATTTCAGTGCAACATCAATTGCTGCTAGCTCCGCAGTTGTTGACAAGGCTGGATGGGGTATATGAAATATACGTTGTACTTGAGTTGACGGGCTCATAAAGCAGGATGAAGAGACCAACACACTGCTGTGTTTGTCTCCTCTCATCATCGTCCTGTCTTTACTGCCGTTTCCTTCAAGTTCTTTAATGTACCAATCAGTCCAAATAAACCATTTTTTGCAGAAACTGGATCACAGAATTTTTTTTTCAATGAATTATTTTGGCCCCTCTGAGGCTTGCAGGTATTTTTTCTAGGGTTTGAGGATGAGCACCTTAACTGAATGAGAGAAAATGATTAAAAGTTGAAAATGTCTTGTCAGTACTCCTTTAAGTAGCTCTGCAGCCCTCATTGGATAAGTTTTTCGCCAAACATTACAGTGTTTCGCACATTAAGCAATAAGCCCATTGCCTGAACCAAGTCTACTACAGCAGAAGCTGTGAAATGTTTTGAGAACACTTTGCACATTAATGGCTTGTGTATATTGCATTCACCATTACAGGGGTATTCTAATTTGAGATTTGTGGCATGGAATGTCTGTCTAGCTGCTGCTGATACATGTGAAAAGTGCATGGCATCACAGTGGGAGAAATGCTGGGTGAAACACACCAGAAGAGGAAGGAAGCCACAGTAATCTCATCACTAGTATATATTTTACCAACCCACAGGAATGGCAAGGAACCATTCAGCTAGTAATGTGACACAATCATTTCAGTGCAGCCTATGGTGCTTGGAGTGCAGCTGCATGCACTGCTGCTATTTTCTAGTGTTCCAGTTGACTGGTCATTCTTTTTGCCCTTCAGAGTAACGAAATCAATGCCAAAGGAAAGGAAATGCAATCAAGAGATTCGCTTGAATATTATCAGATAAGAAAATTTGCAGGCAGGTAGATAGTGTTAAATCGCTTCCTGGACTGTCAGGGGCAACACAATGAGGAAAATAGCGGGTAAGAGGCAGGCAGACTCACCCAATAACAATGGACAGTAATCATAGATTTAACGTGTGGCAATAAAATTGTCGCGGGTTTCAACACAAGAAAGCAGCTCTGCGACAGGTAATCAGGTCATCTGGGGCCAGGCCAAAAATAATTATGCTGCAGGAAACCTTGGCGGACGAAATCACGCTTACTGGGTACAAAGCGATATGTAGAGACAAAGAAATGGGGAGTGGGTTGGCGACTCTGATCGACAAAAAGTTGCCATATGTCGAGCACGATATTCATCTTAGATATTCCAGGCTCGAATTTATTCTAGTTGTGATGATACCTAAAAGGAACAGAGGCAAAGCGCAAAACATTTTCTGTTTAAATATTTATAGCAGCCCTAGAGATACGAGACAGAGCTTTAGAGCACTCTCCAACAAAGTGTCTTCGATTGCCAAAAACTCGCTGCTCATTATTGGAGGGGACTTTAATGCTCCCTATCACACATGCGGATATATATGGAAGACAAAGAAGGGATCGAGGGGATCTATGGAATCTCACTATGGATCAGGAGTTATGCTTGATTACCGATCCGGTGTACCCCACCCGCTGTGGCACGTCCACATGCAGGGACTCCACACCAGATCTCACTTCTGTTGACAACTTAGGAAGAGCTAATTGGGAAAACTTGAACATTGATCTCAGTAGTGATCATTATATCATTCACATAACCATAGACCTACCGAGACAGGAAACTAGAATCTTCAAATTCACGGACTGGGGCCAGTTTAGGAAAGTCAGGGCGACAAAAGGGAAAGGGGGGCCTTTAGGTACAAAGAAGGAGTCGTTTCAAACATGGGTTAACCAGCTCAGAGAGGACGTCAAAGAGGCCTCTAAGGAAATCAAGACAGAGGAAAATATTGAGGCTATGGACAGCAGGCTGGCACATTTGATTGAGGTCAAACAGGCTATAGTTCAGAGATGAAAAACGCAAAGACTTAACAGAAGGCTAAGAAAAAAATTGCTCAATTAAACAGATAAATTGATGAGCACTCGAAGACACTCGTGAAACAACAGTGGGATGAGATCTGTAACTCCACGGATGGCAGAATCAAACATGGAGGTAGCTGGAACCTCCTTAAGCACTTGCTCAATGAGAATGAAACAAGGACAAACAAGAGAACAGCTATAGCGAAGTTGGTTCATCAGGAGAGCCAGGATAAAACACCGGAAGAAATCATGGATGCACTTGCTGCCAAATATCTCCCACTTAAGCAACCAAATGAAGGAGATGATAACGTCGAATATTCGGGTGGCATGTGTGAAGAAACTGACCTGGATTTCACTGAGAGTGAAGTCAGGGTGGCTCTTCACAGTCTTAATGGTAGATCAGCAGCTGGACCTGATGGAATAACTAACAGGGTTTTAAGAAATCTGGATGATGAATCAATTTCTTACCTAACTGAACATTTTAATGAATGTTGGAGGAAGGGGATATACCCAGAGGAATGGAGGTGGCCAATACTATCCTCATACCTAAGCCAGGCAAACAATTAACTCTGGACCACCACCGTCCCATTTCTTTAACGTCATATCTAGGCAAAGCCATGGAACATGTCATCCTCAATCGGGTCACGAAATACGTTGAGCAGAACAACATCCTCCCGTACAACCTCATTGGCTTTTGATCGTTCAAAACATAAGGCAATACTTGACGTTCTCTCGGAGATGGGGTTAGGTAAGAGGCTTTTTAACATGATTAAGGACTTTCTTAGAGACAGAACAGCCAACCTCATCATGGGAGAGCTTAAGTCAGAAGCTAAGAATTTGGGAAACAGGGGCACTCCACAAGGAGCTGTGCTCTCGCCCATGCTATTCAATTAAGCAATGTCTAAGGTTGAAAGTAATTTAGAGAAAATCGAGGGTATACATTATGTCGTATATGCCGACGACATAACCATTTGGAGTGCCAAGGGTAATGTAGGACAGACAGAGACCAGACTATAAGATAGTGTATATGTTGTGGAGAACACACTGAAAGACATGGGGCTGAAATGCTCAGCAGCGAAGTCGGAACTCTTGGTCATTAAACATCGCAGAAAAGGTCGTAAACCAAGAGGCTACATTCTGGAAGAGGAGCCAATAGTGTGCCTATACACTCATGAAGGATCCGCAATCAGGCTAGTTGGAAAACCCAAGGTTCTTGGTTATCGCATAGAGGAAAACAATGTCAATTATTGTACAATACAGCATATCTCGAACAAAACAGATGAAGTCATTAGGTTACTAAGGAGAATTACCAACAGACACAGAGGCTTGGGGGCAGACAGTGCTTTGAGGCTAATACATTCTTTTGCTTTCTACCACTTCACTTACGTGGCCGGATTATTCAAATGGAAACAAGCAGAACTGAACAAACTCAATGTCATGATCAGGAAACTTGTTAAAATGACCCTAGGGATACCGAGTACCACTGCAACTAACAAGCTCATGAGTCTAGGAGTCCACAACACAATGGAAGAAATCGCTGAGGCCCAACAGCTAGCGCAACACGAAAGATTGAAAAAACATGAGCAGGCAGAAAGATATTATAGACAATAGGTGTAGAACCTAATAGATCAAGGAGCCCAATAGAGGCTGAAGTGGAATTAAATACTGAAGTTAGAGATAGGATCAGAACCAACCCTCTCCCCAGAAACATGCATCCAGAATATAATATCAAAAGGAGAAAGGCAAGAGCTAAAGCACTCTTGCAGGAGATTGCACTCTTGCAGAACAGCAGAACAAACTGGAAGCTATAGCTGATGCTGCCTAGGTGAAAGGTAAAGAAGCCTATACGACCATTGTATCAAATTCACAAGGAAAGGTGCAAGACACTATCACTATTTTTACCAAGGAACCCATGGTGGCGGAACAAGTGGCAATTGCTCTAGCAATCAGGAGTAATAAGTGGGCCTTCATTTACAGTGATTCAAAAGCCACTATAAAAAGTTTTGATAAAGGCTACGTAGCTGGAGTTGCAGTTAAACTCTTTGAAAACATTAGTATTAGGAGAACAGAAATCTGATGGTTTCCTACGCATATGGGGAAAGTGGACGGGACTCGGGTAAACATCAACGACGTTGCGCATAACTTGGCACGAGGACTTGCTAACCATGACAGCCATAACCGGGCCGTTCACCATCAGGCCGGAGAATACAGAGATCATTTAATAACTTATAATGAGATAACCAAACATTATATCTAGGACGCAGGCAATTCCCATTGCCACACTCAAAACTAAACAGGGCTCAGGCAGTCTCGCTGCGCTTATTGCAAACGGGTACATACCCCACGCCGTACCACATTAACAAAATATATCCAGAGAGAGAGATTAGGATGAAATGTAATGATTGTAATGTCATCACTGAAATCAAACATATGCTCGCGGGGTGCCCTGCAACTCTTCCCAGCCTCCTGGAAGAATGTAATCGATGGGAAAAAAGAATACAAAGCCCATTGCTTCAAGACCAACTAAGGGCTGTCCAGAGGGCCCATGATGTCGCTGAAGGGCTTGGCCTGACAGTGCCAACGTGGGAGTGGCCCGCCTCGGCTTAAGTCGAGCCTCCGGACCTCTTTAAATAAAGTTTAAACACACACACACAGAATAAAGTTAGTCCACACTCGAGAAATGACAGGGAATCCAATGGGAGAAACCTTCCTCTATCAACAGACGTAAATATGCTGCTGCTTAAGGTGACATTTATACACAGAGCGTGTCAAGAAAGCAATGTAATTTTATCTGTAAAACATACTTACTCAAGATATTTTAACAAATTTTTTTTAAATTCTTCGAAGTAGTACCATCTGGAATCTATACAATTTTGCCAGCGACTCTGTCATGCACTGCATGCATCTTGGAAGGCGTCGAATGGAAACGTCGTTCAGAGCTTTTGTCACGGCAGTTTGGATCACTTCGATGGCCCCATAACAGACTCCTTTCAAGCCAGTCTTGATTCTCGGGACAGGAAAAAAGTCCGCTGGAACCAGGTCAGGACTGTAGGCGGACACAGCATTGCCAAGTTGTGCTTGACCAGGAACTCCAGGATGCATAGAGAGGTGCGACTGTGAGCACTGTTGCAGTGCACCTGCCAGATATCGGCAATCTCCTTTTAACACGATAGCGTTAAGGACCCTGTGTCGCAGAAAATCTGGCAACCGTGGCTGAAAAATCATCCCGAACCACCCCGACCACGCATGCCCTCCACGTGACGCAGGGACGTTAGTGAACTAATTGAATTTCTCAAAGTAAAATAAGTCACTGAAATCGTTAAGTACGACTTAACCACACCTACAGACATGATAGCATCAGACTAATTTGAATGTACGGGAAAATGTAATTCTGTTACGACGAAACACAAACCCCTTTTCCAGCATTTCTACCATACAACAGCGGCGAGCCTGTGTAGGTTACTTGTAAAAACACCATCCAGATGGCCCTCGCCTCCTCGGCAGGTCAAAATGGGACTTAGCCTGTGCCTCGGGGCAACAGTAAACAATTAATAAAATAATAGAAAAAGCTCCTAGTGCTTTCACATTTTGATATAAGACGGCTTATATGGTCCCGGAAAAATGTCTTTGCAGCAATGCATTTGTGTTTAAAATTGAAGCCGACTAAGGGGATCGGTGTAAGCGTGGTCTTTGTAAGCTGGCTTTCCCACATTTTGTGTTGCAGTGAAGCCACTCGTAAAGAAAAATGCAATGCGAACGGGACCCAATAACGCTATCGCGTTCCACTTTTAAAGGCAAAGCTTAAGCGCCCTTTAATTTTTGCCTTTTTTCTTAATCTCTCGAGCACATTAACGTAATAGACAGCATTGACCGTCTACCCTTAGAGTGCAAATTCTTTGTGAGCCCGACCCTTGGCATCGAAAAACACAATTAGGATAGTTTTCACTTTCGACTAGTTCATTTTTGCCTTCTTGGGGAGAAGGGGATTCCAAGGTGTGCTATGGGAACCTTGGCGCTTCGTCTCACGGTCATACTCAAATACTCATGCTTCATCACTGGTAATGACATTGTCCAAAAAAATGAAGTTCAATTTGGACAAAATGGAAATGTTCACTTGTGATCATTAGTTGGTAGTTCTTGTGGTCATCAGTCAACCGTTTGAGGACCAGCTTAGCACACACTTTCCGCACATTCAAATTGTCACTAATGATGTTGTGCCCAGTGGTTTTTAGAATACTGAGTTACTTCTGTCATCCGCACACTCATTCGACAGTCGGTGTTCAGAATATCACGAACACGAGACACATATTCGTCACATTTGCTGGTTGACGGTCATCCAGAGGGGAATTACTTGTCCTTCTCTTCCTGGCCATCCCTAAATGAGTTCAACCACCTTTAAACTTGAGATTACGACAAAGCAGAGTGTCCCTAGGCTTGCTAAATCAATTGGTAGCTGTCGCAAGATTTTGTTGAGTTTAGCACAGAACTTTAGTGTGTATTATTGTTCAGTTGTTGACTCCATTGCGACTCGTGATAGCACTATCAGGAGGTTCACGGAAACAGCGATCCTTATGCTCCCAGAGCTTGGAAACGACTGAGCTAGGTAGTGCTGGAAAGATAGAACAGTCTCCCCCTCCCCTAGCCCAACTGTTTCAGCGCACTGGGACCAATAGGAGTGCCGTAAAAGAATTATGGCATTACTTTCCAGACCCACCCTGTATATATGAAAGTGAATCTTTCTTAGCTTACCCTCCTGTGTTTGGCATGGTTGCTGCTGCTGCTGGGAGAGTCAGTATCTTGGCGGATGTATGTGTATGGATATTTATATATACAAAGTGTATATGTGTGCCAAATGAAAGTACCAGCCTATGGGCTTGCATATATAACCCCTGTATGCTCCCAAAACAATGTAGTACAAGTAAGTGCAGCTCTGTTCTGCATAATAGAAGAAGAAATTCTGGTATAAAACCTTAACATATCCCATCGGCTCCCAGGTATATCTAAATCAAATTGGCATGTTATTAAAACAGAGCATTACATTCAACGGAGTCATTGATTTAATTGATTTTGTGCGAATTGGCCATGCGATATGTGCCACTGGGTGTGCGTCCATTCTTGGCCAATCATCCAGAATGGGTATGTGACACTATGATGCAAGAGATGACACAAGACAACATAAAAGTTGCATAAGAATAAAGTTGCGACCTCTGGTAATTAACATAGACATTGAATATGATTACATGTTGCATAGAATTAAAGTAAACAAAATTGTATGCATCACCATTAGTTATAAAGCATTTAATTAACCACTTCCCTAAATTTAGCTCCACTTTACATAGATTCTAACATGTGCGTTGGACCTGCATATTTTTGCTTATCTTGAGCAAAAATGCCATTCAAATTGGAACTCGGGCATATAAACCTAAAAAATAGTTTTTTGAAACTAACTGCTACATATACAATCTATTTCCAACCTTATGACAATAATACTACCAATGGAACCTGTTGTTTACATCAGGCATTAGAATATAGTGTGCCAAACAAAACTTTGTCTTCCCACTACTATGACAAATTAAACTGAGCTTGATTATCCTCAGCAGGAGGTTTCCTATTACAGCAGAACCGTCTCCCAACAGCATTTATACTTTAGTCTGACATAGTTAACTAATGAGATCTGAGCAAGTAAGTACTTACCAGCAAGCCTAGCACATGAGACCAGCATTCAAAAGGTAGGCAGGGCATGGGAGTTGACTGCAATCATGGAAAGAGTGAAACGTGGAGATGAAAGTGCGTTAGGTGCCTGAGATGTGTATCACAATTTTTCTCTGCTTTCTCCTGTCTTTATGTGTGTTTTTCTTACACAAAAACCAAGTAAAAGGTAAAGAGGGCACATAAGAAAACATGACCGGGTCCCTAATTCTTCTACATATGAGAGACCTGATATATTCACAATAATAATAGAAATACGTTCCAAGCTGTGTATACATTTCCTTTAAAACGAACAATTATTGCAATTTTATAGAACAAACAGCTTGTGTATGCAGTGCTCCTTCTACGCCAGTACATTTACAAGCTAACAGATCAATACAGGGCATGAGTGTATTAGGTCATCATACCGTGTTGGTGAAGCAGCGAACTGACCAGGACAAGGCGGAGAGAGAAAAGAATACATGACACTCGCTGCTGTGTCTCTCCGACATGTCCTGGTCAATGCACTGCTTCACCAACGTGGTATGATTATTTTATCAACTCGCCTAACTTGCCACATTACTGAAGTTTATTAGGTCTAGTTCATAATTCAATAGACCTGTTATGTCCAAATAAAGCACCAGGCGCGTCGCTGTGGAATCGGAGCATTGCTAGCTTGAGCTATATAAGAAGCACATTCAAGGCAAATAAAGAATCATTCTTCCTGGCACCACACACCTGTTAGGACTCCTCTGTCTCTGCGGCATTCAACACAAATGCCTTGTCGGATGCGTCCGTCTGGGCGGTGCCCGAACCGTACGCTGGCTCGGGCGCATGTCTCGGCCGCGATAGAACAACTGGCGACAAGGACGGGATCGCTGTGGCAGCATCTCGGCACGACGGCTGGTGGAGCACGGCATACAAGGGCAATGTGGGCCAGCTCAAAAGCAAGAACAAAGCGATGGACAGAGTGGTCGCTGGAAAAGATAAGTGAACTGCTGCTTCATAATGGCTATGCCTCAGTCCTCAAGGCATTTGGGAAGGATGTCGAAATTCGATCTGAAGGCTGACAACATAAAGTCGTAATTCGAAAGGTCCAAAATTTTTTTCAACATCAATGAAGTACCAGCACAGAAAAAGTTGAAGCTGTTTCTTAATGTAGTGGGCAGTCAAATGTACGAGGAGCTTAAAAAATTCTGGTCCTCGACAAACCCGCTGACAAAACTTTCAAGCAAGTGCGGGAGTTGTTAGAAGACCACTATAGTCCAGAATACTCAGTCATCGCTGAAGGCTGCAAGTTTAAATAGGCAAATTCAGCAAGAACGCGAAAGTGTGAAAGACTTCCGTGACAGAGCTCAAGCATTTGGCAAGGAAATGCGAGTTTAAAGCGTTCCTAAATGATGCACTGAGAGATTGTCTTGTAGCAGGTTTACGTGACCAAAAGATGCAAAGGGTTCTTTTTGCGAGGGAACGCTTAACTTTTGAAGGCAGATGTAAAATTGCAATCAAGAAAGAGCTCGTGGACCGCCAAATGAAAGAGCTGCGAATAGACGAGGCAAGGCTGACTGAAGTTAATTCGGTGCGTGGAAGCATGAAAGAAAAAAAAGCATGCGTCTGGCGCTAAGAAAGACTGCTCAGCAAAGAAAAAGAGCGTTTGTTATCATTGCGGAAAAGGGCATGATCACGACAGATGCTGGTACCACAATGCGAAATGTCAAGCATGCAGACTGGCTGGACATTTGCAAGTGATGTGTCAAGCAAAGGGCTCGGTAAACTGTGCCAAAAATTTTGACGAAGAGTCTGAGAAATCCCACATTTACCATGTCATATTATGCACATCAGGAGAAAAGCGTGGCTACGAGGTTTCAGTAAACATTGAAGGGATGCCCATCCCAATGCTCTTGGACACTGGCGCAGCAGTTAGTCTCATGCCAGGAAGTGTTTACAAGGAGCATTTCACGCAAATTAAAAGGAAACCGGCGAGAACTTCACTCGGGACGTATACAGGAAAACCATTAAAACTGAAAGGGAAGGCAGATGTTAAGGTAGAACATAATGGATGCAGTGAGGCGCCACCACTATATGTGGTAGAGGACAAGAACAAGGGTCTACCAACGCTTCTAGGCCGCAACTGGATAGAAAAATTGCTGCTTTACTGGAAAACAGTGTAAGCGGTCGGAGAAGAGACCAAAGTGAAATTGCTACGAGAGGTTTCTAGAGGTATTCCTTAGCACGCTGTGAGTAGCTCGGAACTTTGAAGCTAAAATTGAGATAAAAGCAAACAGCAGGCCAGTATACTGCAAGCACGATCAATTTCATTCGCAACCAAGGAAGGAGGTGCCGCAGAATTGCAAAGGTTGGAAGAGAACGGAATCGTAAAACGAGTAAAGCAGAGCGACTGGGCCACACCTATTGTTGCAGTTCCCAAGCAGGGCGGCGGATTGAGGCTTTGTGGAGACTATAAGGTGACCATCAACCAAGTGCTCAAGACAAATTCCTATCCAATCCCTCTTCCAAGAGATTTGTACTCAATACTCGTGGGTGGCAAGGTCTTTTGCGTGCTAGACCTATCCTCTGCTAACCAGTAAGTGAGACTTAGTGATGACACGAAACCACTACTGACAGTGAATACACACCTTGGATTGTTCCAAGTTCAAAAGACTTCCATTTGGAATTGCGAGTGCACCTGCTATATTTCAAGCAATGATGGATAAGGTGTTACAAGGCATCCCTCAGGTTGGATGCTACATAGATAATGTCATGGTCACTGGAAGCAGCACTCAATAATCATACAACACAGTGACCAAAGTGCTAGAGTGGCTGAGTAACTACAACCTAACGCTCAAAGAAGAGAAATGTCAATTTTTTCGCGAATCAGTCATCTACTTGGGCCACAAAATTTCTGCTGAAGGGATCTGCCCAACATCGGCAAAAATCTAAGCAATTCGGGACGCCCTAGAGCAGACAAACATTACAGAACTGAGGGCACATTTGGGACTTCTGAATTTCTATGCAAAGTTCTTAAGAGACTTAGCCACAGTAGCTGAGCTGCTGTACGAACTATTGAAGAAAGAACAGAAGTGGTGTTGGACTAACGAATGCAAGCACGCATTTCAAACCACTAAGGATATAATTCTTGACAGTAAAATTCTCACATTTTATGATGTAAAGAAGCCCCTAGGAGTCAGTTGTGACTCGTCAGCCTGCAGTCTGGGAGCAGCAATTTTTCACGAAATCTCGGACGCTTACCAAGGAGAGAATGCAATTACGTACAAGGAGAAAAAGAAGCTCTTGCAATCATCTTTGGTTTGCGACGTTTTCATCGCTACCTATTGGCCGTCGCATCAACCTTTACACAGATCACCAGCATCTTCTAGGGCTGCTCGAACACGATAAGTCGGGGCCGCCGCTTGCAGCAACAAGAATTCAATGGTGGGCAATGACGCTTGAGGCATATCAATAGAATCTCAAGTTTAGAAGCTGGATGAACATGCAAGTAAGTGGCTGATGTGTTATCCAGATTGCCACTAGCTGCAGAAATGCATGAAGGTGAACCTGAATGCTTGGCTGTCTTAGACGCAACACCACTCACTGTGATACAGGTTGCAAAAAAAAATGTGACCTTGTTCTGAGTTCAGTTGTTAAATATACGCTCACAGGATTACCAGCCAGGTACCCTGGTGAAATGTAAGCATTTTTTATGCGCAGAGATGAGCTTCCAATTGAACAGGACTGCCTGACATAGGGTCATCGAGTCAATGTGCCCAAGAGTTCGCAACCAGATGTTCTGGCACTACTGCACGATGGACACCCCGCATGACACGGATGAATATGCTAGCTGGATTTTATGCTTTGTGGCCTTCCCTTGACAAGAACGTGGAAAATACAGTGTGTAACTGTCACATTTGTCAGTGCCCTCCCAGCCAAACCTGCCAGCCCATTACAAGTTTGGCCCTATCCTACTAGAGTTTGGCAACTCGTTCATGTTGACAACGCTACGAAAGATGGCTCTAACCTGCTAGTGCTAGTCGAAGCTTACTCAAAGTGGATCGATGTGTTTTGCATGCCTGCAACAACTAGTGCAAAAACGATGCAATGCTCGAACACTCTCTTCGCAGCCTATGGCTACCCCGAGGAATTGGCGACACATATCCGTCCGCAGTTTACCTCGGACGACTTTCAAGAGCTCCTGCAACAACGGAGAATTAAGCATATGAAGATGCCTCCACACCACGCCGCATCAAATGGAGCTGTAGAAGAACTTCTTCTTGGGCAAGTTGGTGCTGATATTTCCTAGGTAAACTTGACTGTGGCGCGAAATGCATTTTGTGAAAAGGGGACAGAAGAGAGGAGACAGTGAAGCACCAAACTACCAACTGTTTAATGACAGCATCAGAAGATACAGAAAAAAAAAAGTTAACTTCCCCGCGTGCACAGATAGCCAAGGTATGACATAGAACTACATGGTCATGATAACATTTTTTTCAAGAAAGCACATTTCTGCAGAATACAATGTGAGGGATGTGTCACTAACACAATCAGACCCTTTCTTTTTAATAAAGAAAGCTTCCAACAACTCCCTCGAAGTTTTGTCGCCGCTTTTGCCCAGAATCGACACTTGCTTAAAACGTGGTTCACAAGGACAGGCCTTACAGTGCACAGGAAGATGCGCATTGTCACACTTACAAATACTATTAGCATGCTCCCTCAGTCTGTCATTATTGCTATGTCCCGTTTATCCAATGTAGGACCTACCGCAGTCTAGGAGTATCTCATAGACCACCCCTTCAATACAGCTCCTGACAGGGTTGGTGGGCTGCTTCTGGCAGCCCCACGGCCCATCGTGTGTGATACAAGGGCATAATTGAGCCAATTTGTTGGGAGCTGAAAAAACAACGGGAATGCCATATCTGGTAGCCACCTTCTTGAGGTTATGGCTCAAACGGTGAACATATGGGACTACCTCTGGCTTAACATGTTTCCTTTCCTTCAATGCGCCTTCACATTGGCCGTGGAGGCTTTCAACTTTTGCAGCAGGGACTCAATCACAGAATTTAAGACAGACTGAGGGAAACCAGCCCTTAAGAGTCTGTCATGCTGATTGCGAAAACAGTCATGACGAGGTCGACGTGGAAAAAGATGAGCCTGATCCAAGAATAACCAGAGACAGTGTCTACCTCAGCTAATGACCCAGGCACAGTGCCACCGCTACAAAGAAGCAACCATACTCGAAGGACAGATATCATCCAGAAGACGTCAAGAGAAAGTCTAAGCAGTCTAGCAACCCTTTGTTTTCGTTAAGGAGAGAAGAGTGTTCTGTCCCAATAAAGTGCTGGGCTATCAGAATTATTAGTGTATCGGGTATCTTCTACAATACAATAGAACAATAAAGGCTATCAGCTTTATTGGTGTAACAGGTTTTTCATTTCATAATACGATAGGATGAAACCTACAGAAACCAATAAAATATTTCTATTGGAATTTTTCCTAGGGAACCACATGCCTACGTGCCCACATGCAAGTGGAAGGACCTAATACCTCACGTGGTTAAGAATGATGTTTAGCAGCGGGGCAGTCACGTGATAGATGAAGGTTACTGACTCACGGGGTGGCCTGTATATTTACAAGGTTGGCTTGGTGGACTTCTGAGAACAACCGGTTCTGAGAACAACCTTGCAGGTGCTGTTGGAGCATTCTTCAGAACAAGCTGCATGGCACAAGCACGGCATCTATTTGACGTGCACAATCACACCAGATCGAAATTTAATGCAAGAAAGCGAACTATAACACACAGATTTTCCCACCCACATCTGCCAGAGTGTATCTGTCCTGGTCTTACTTTGTTTTGCATCCCATATTACACCGTAATAGGTATGAGCAAACTAGCCCAGCAACATGTGTTGATGCCAGCGTGCATGCGTGGACAACTTGTCTGAGTAAGCGTATCCTGAGTAAGTCATAATTGGAGAATGACGAGGTGATGCTTTGTTGCGAACAGAATTAGTTTTCGTAAAACTCGAAAAAATGTTTGTAAAAACGTAGAAGCCTGAATTTGTAACACGAAAAATTCTGGATAGTTGGCAGGTATGTATGACAGACATGCTAAATTAGGAATGTTGTGGGCACCTTAACAGTGGCACTTGGTCTCAGAAATGGGGAAGGTGAGAGGACATGGAGCCCAAATAGACAGGAATATGCCACTGTGTGCCATTAGCAGAAGCACCATGAAGGGCTGTCAATTCGATAGACAAAGTGGGGATCCATATTAAAATTAAATTGTGGGGTTTTACATGCCAAAACCATGATATGATTATGAGGCAGGCCATAGTGGGGGCTTCGGATTAATTTTGACCAGCTGGGGCTCTTTAAGGGGGGACACAGGTTATGGAGACCAAAAATCGCGAAAAAACTAGATTTGTTTTATTGCATTGTTGGAATGTACAGCTATTATTGCACCCATATTGTTAATTTCGTACCGATAATGTCAATATTTTAGCTGCAATGACGCCTTATACGACATGTACTAGCTGAATTTCAGGTGAAACTGACGCTGAAACGGCACATTTTCTGAAACGCGCGCCTGCTCTTCCACATGTGCACCTAAATTGAAGTACACGAGCGCTTTTGTATTTCACCCCCATTAATTTCCGGCCACTGCAGCTGGTAATTGAACCCATGACCTTGTGCTTAGCAGCGACACGCTATTGGCAGAAAACCGCAGCTCTGGAAACTGCCTTCAAGCATTCCTACAGGGCAGCTCGGAAATAGGAAATGACACAAGCAGTTTCGTTCCGACTGTCCTCCATCGATAAACCCCCCCCCCCTGTAAAAATTTTCTTTCCCTTTTCTCCAGACAATGTTTCATTCATACCTGCTTCATTCATGTCTCCTTCAAGTCCTTCAAAGAGAGAACAAAAATTTTGCATCTAAATGCAACAGATTGTCAACTTCTACGTATATAACACATGCCTTCAGCTTGGAGTGGTGAACCCCCTTGAAGACACCTACTTCAGGATCATAACTAGAGACCGGAATGTTAGGCAAACCGCCCACTTTTTCCTTACATTCTAGTTTGTACATTGTTATGTACATTGTTCTTGAAAACTGAGTTTGTGCAGCACGAACATACAGTGCATGAAGAAACACAAATGATGTAGACGGGCGCTGTGTAGATATTGTTTGTCTTCCTTCATGTCCTGTACATTTGTGCTGCACAAACTCAACTTTTAAGCACAACTGTGACCTTGAGTGTGGGCTCATTTCGGACCTTTAGAAAAGGTTCGCCACCAATGAATCTGCCGCTGATAGAATTACTTCAAAACTTCAATCTACGCCAGACCAACGCAATAGAACAATAAAGGCTATCAGCTTTATTGGTGTAACAGGTTTTTCATTTCATAATACGATAGGATGAAACCTACAGAAACCAATAAAATATTTCTATTGGAATTTTTCCTAGGGAACCACATGCCTACGTGCCCACATGCAAGTGGAAGGACCTAATACCTCACGTGGCTATCTAAAATTTTGCATCTAAATGCAACAGATTGTCAACTTCTACGTATATAACACATGCCTTCAGCTTGGAGTGGTGAACCCCCTTGAAGACACCTACTTCAGGATCATAACTACACGTACATTACGCAATAGTGAGCGGATATGGTTGACACATATCCAGGGTTTTGAATACTGAAAGGATTGTCAAAGGTTCTGCAAGAGCATAGAACATTCTGCAGTTTTAAAGAGAATTGGATCATCAAACATCCCCAAATTACAAGTATGTGCCGCTAACTTCAGTTGATGTTCAGCATTCTTTTTCTCCATACAAACTACTACTCAGTGAAAAAAATGGCACATGAAACCAGAAAATCTTGGGATGGTGCTAGTTTGTTGCTGCTTTCACAGCTTCCCCGTGGTGTCTATTCACACTATATTTCAGATAAGTCTTGTAGCCTATGCAACCTGTCTGATACAATTTTATTCAGAAAATAAAATGAATTTAATAAAATAGGAGTTTAGTGAGCTGTTTGTTGGAAAATCATATTTTATCCTTAGACGCACAGCTAAAGTTCTTACTATATGAGCCTATACATGCCTATAGGACAGTAACTGGCGCCAATATACGCCTTAAAAGGCAGCTTTAGTGCCTGTTACAGGCACCTAAATCCGCAATTTTTAGAGCCTAAATATCCGGTCTCTAGCCTTAACCTATGACAACATGAAGTGTCATACATAAAGTGTCGTAACATATGAAGTGTCATAGTATTGTAACATATGTCGCATATCGGTTCGCGCTGCATGACCCGGGCAGAGTGAAGCCGACTTCATAGGGTAGGTGCCATTTCCTGGCCACCATTCACTAATCCATTTTGCTGCAATAGGGTCACAGGATGATGATAAGTGGTTCTTGAGGGAAAGGGAAAGGTTGACGCTATCTTCTGCAGCCCTTGAGGGAGCACGGCTCAGCGCCACAGGGAAACCTGTCAGTGAACATTAGTGAATACCCCTCACTGCTATGTGGTTTGCAAATATATAGCAAACAAAAATAATGCAACGATGACCTGGAGTGACAGGTTGTATTAGGTAGCTAGCTAGGAGGCCATGAGACCCTATCAGTGAGACAAAAAAATGCGAATTACCAAGAAACCGCCTAAAAGTGTTATCCTGTAGCAAATGTCAAAAATTACTTCTTCCATGTGAAACTAGAGACTCTATTCTTGACATTTTTTTTTGCCTCCACATTGGCTTGAGGGACCTTGTGTCCTCTCCGACTGGCTCATAGTAGAAACCATTGTGGAAGCTAGGAGCAACAAACTGATCCAAAGCGGGGCCTGCAAGGAGGCTCACAGTTCTGCAGCAAAGTTTAGTTAGTTGATAATGATGAAACCAGAAACAACTGCCTTGTACTTTGCAGATGTTGTGCAGAGGTGTGCCTTTATCAAATCCCCTCACACCTGGCTCATCTTCAGCCACACTAAGGAATTTGTGATTAGTGATCAGATTGTGTACCGCTCCACATGATGCCCAAATGTTCTGCATATCCACGTGTACCAAGAAATGTGCAGATTGAACTCGGCATCGTGCTCTGCGCCTACGCACCTGTCAACGACGTTCCATCTGCTTCTTCTTCATGGCATCGTACATCATGTAGAAAATAATAATCTACTTGTTCTCCATGGCCAGTCTGCCAACGTCAACTATTCCCAACTCTCTGGTGAATCACCAGCAACTGCATGGCAAGAGAGAATGAAGTCCTGTTCACAGAGTGACCACATAGGGGGATTCTCTCCCCAATCACATTGAGACATCAAATGAGCGCATGCTGAGAAAAAAAATTTGTGCAGATCCCGTGCACTGTGGGAATAAATTCTATGCGAAGCATTGGCATTGACAGAGGGCCGGGTCACAGGCGAATCCTGCCACATATACCAAGCCATGTTTCCGAGTGTCCTAGCCACATGCCCATGAACCACAAATTCAGGTAAATGGATATATATAGCCCAAATTCACCACAGCTATGGCTATATAACACCATGTATATACATTATATAACCACCTCCATACTGTTTGTTGTGTAGATACAGCATGCACACCGCTCCACTGCTCACCTTCAAGATATACAGCATCATGCATGACAATAGATAGACGCAAAGAAAGCTGCACTTTAGAAAAATTCCCATAGACCTGCCTGTAATGTCCAAGCAATACATGTCACCAACGGAAACAGCAGTATGTGCAGAGCTAAGTGCTCAAATGTGCAAGCAGAATCCAGGGCTTGCTTACACATTATCGGTTGACACATATCTGATAGGCTGGATGCTACTTATGCATGATGTGCATCTGCTATTTATGAGGTGGCAGCGTGCTGTGCACAGCGCCAATGCACCACATGGCATTAAAGAGTTCATACCATTTCTAGGTGGGTTCATACCATTTCTAGGACCTTTGCACATATCCATATGTACAGCTGTCAAAGCTGATGAACAAACCTTGAACTAAGCAGGTCTACCAGTACTCTTTCCCCAACATCAGAAGCCTAGTACATGAGCACACAATTGCAAAATGAAGATACAAGTGGCACAGCCACGTCTGATATCATGAGGCACCATCCCATGACAGAACAGATTTTCACAAAATCTGGTAAACAATGGTCAAACTTTCAGCAGTGAGCATTTATTTACCAAGGGCAAAAAATGGTCAGCAGTCATTTGCCACTCAATGCTTCTGACTTTGCCTTGGAATACATGGAAAACATGGGAAGGAACGCTACAATGTCCTAAACTGTGCCAATGATACTAGAAAGCACATAACGAGGCATTTTTGTGTGAACCACAAAATGTGCAATGAATGATATGAGAAGGTGAGTCAAAGGGTCTATTGCGCGATCATTAAAATAAAAAGTACAGTCACCCACAGCTGCAAATAAGTGCAAGCTCAAATTGCTTTTACACAATTTTCTGAACATTCGCCAGAAAGCAGGTTGATTTGCAATTTACAGACAAACCTTGCTATAATGAAGTCACATCCGACCCGAAAACACCTTCATAATTTCTGATATTTGTTAAACACATACATATTTGTTAAATGATGATATTGGCAAGAAAGCTTTAAGATTTAGTTTGCTATTTACGACAGTTCGCTATATCTGAGTTATCAAAGCTTAACAGTACCATCACCGTATTGCCTATGTCGCCACCACTTTTATTACACGAAAAATGCAACTTCTAAAAGTCAATGGCAAGGAACTAAGCTAAATTACTTCCCAGCAACTGCAACAAGGATGCCTGTGAGAACTTTCATACAAGGCTGCTGTACGCATTTATCCTTTCTCCAGATAATCGAAAACCTGCAGTGGCTCGTTCCCTCGTGGCACATGCGCAATAGTGAGCTGATCAGTAACATTCATAAAATCGATGAATATGGCATACCACCACACATCAATGTCCTTTAAGATAGATCCAGCTGACAGTGCTCAGAATTGCACTTAGTTCATGAAGCATTACTCACTCTGGCGTCAGTCTGGTCTCAGAAGTGCATTGTGTAGTAGTTCCCACTGTCATGCATGAAGTAGCATGATAGGCGGTGTGGAGGAAGCCACTGTAGCCAGCAGGTGTCTCCACTTGTCCATGGTTGCAGCAATTCACTCCTTGAAACCAACCAGATGATTTGCTGTCTTTACACTCGCCGCTCTTTCTCCTTCGCCTTCCGCAGGCGCACGTCGCAAGGTGAATAGAATTCAAGGCCCATTCACACTTGCGAGTCGTGCAGGGCATGCGACCATCAGTTGCCTCAGGCAGCAGCTCGACAACAACGCCGACGTTCACACTTGCAAAGGCGACCTCAGCACCCTGCGGGTGGCCTTCTCGTTCGAAACGAGAACTCTCGGGAACGACGTCATTCGTGTGCTTTCTCGTCTGCCCTGACCACGTCTCCCGCACTCGGTGTGCTCTAGTTGCTCGCTGTTAGAGATGTATACCACCATGACCCCGACCCGAGCGAACAGGAGGATGTCGTGGCGGTTTTGATATGCACCACCGCCGTGTACAGGCACTTCAAGCGCGTGCGCAGAGAAGACTGTGGTGGGTCCGCCTCCGTTTGCGGCCGTAGTGGCTGGGCATGCTAGCCGCCTATTTCGGCATCTGCCAGCGCACGACAAGGAATATGCAGAAAGTATCTGGTGTCCACATGTCTCTTGTCATAGAGGAATGGGTACTCCTTGATCACATTCAGGAAGCCCTCGGTGGAGTACTCCATGTTTTTCCTCGTCCCGACAGTTCCGTGTTTGCTGCCGGCAATGACAACAGGAATGCTCGTGCAATGGAATGGGAAGAATGGGAATTCTTCATCAAGGTACGGAACATCACTGCACCTAAACTAGAGTAGCCACCAAGACTAGCCGCCAAGCCGCCAGTAACACCTTATTCTATGGTGTTACTGGTTTTGCGATGAAGGAAGCGCATTATGCCGAGCTGCGTTGCGCCGAAAAAAGCGAGAGACTCAAGTTTTCATGCATTTCCCATTGATTAATACCGTCGCAAGCAATGAGCCGCCACGCTAAAAATCGAAATTTTTTACCGCATTGTAGGAAAGCTAGGTTAGGATGAGCTTCGGATGTATAGGTCGAGTAGCATGAAGATTTACCACAAAACATGTTTCATTCAAATTTATTTTCGTCTTTAGAAATTGAGCCACCTGCAGTTTAGATGGCCTAGCACATGTTCACATACGCAGGCAGCATGGACACAGCTGTGTTAATTGTATTACCGATGTCATAAACGTGTCAAAACGTATTCACGAACTTCTATGTGTGAAATAAAATGTATAGAGTTGGAACGACTTGACGGCCGCGGTCAATAGTCCAGATTGCGCGCGCCTAAGCAGCTGGCGTCGCCAGTGGTCAGGCCGGTACCTCGTGTTAGGGGCCGCGTCATGGATGGATGAGGCTGAACCCTTTAAATCGGGCACGCCACCTAGCTGTGACTATTAACATATTTTGTACTTTGTGGAGGGTGCAATTTCATCCTTCACTTGATTTTAGCCACCAATCAGATAACCTCCGTTTGGTTATTTCTACCCGCTTAAAGTCTATTTTGCCTTCACTGTCCCTAAACCCCAATGCTTTGAAAAAAACAACCCCATTGCTTTGCACTGTAGGGTTAAGCCCTTTACAGAAAAGTACGAGGTGATCAGCCATTTCTTCTTCCTCTCCACATGTACCGCAGAACGTGTCTATACCTTGGTACTTGACTCGGTACATCTTAGTCCGCAATACTCCCGTTCTGGCTTCGCACAACAAAGAGCTTCCCCTAGAATTATCATAGATATTTTTTTTGGCAATTTCTTGCTTGACAGTTCTGTATGTTCCCAGTGCTGATTTCGTCTGCATCCCTGTTTTCCACAGACCCCTCTGTTTTTCTAACCTTTTTCTTAGCCACAGTTTCTTTGTTTGCACCCCTCCTGCAGTCCAAATATTTTACTGACAATTTTCTGTCCAGCTTCCTCCATTTTGTGTCAACATTCCTCATGTACAAATAACTGAAAACTGTCCTTGCCCACCGCTTTTCCGCAATTTCTCTCAATCGCTCCTCAAATTCTATCTTGCTACTAGCTTCCCTCCCCTCGAATGACGTCCATCCCATGTTACCCTGTACCCCCTGATTTGGGGTATTTCCGTGTGCTCCCAAAGCAAGCCTGCCTACCCCTCGCTGCTTAATTTCCAACCTTGCTCGAACCTCTGATCTCATGCACAGGACCGCATTGCCGAAAGTTAGACTAGGGACCATCACCCCTTTCCAAATCCCTCTCACCACTTCGTACCTATTGTAATTCCACAGTGCCCTATTTTTCGTCAACTACACACAACTAGCACCACCTGGAACCTGGAATCAAGGAATCCATTTAATGCTGGCTTGTGAGAGCGGACACGAGGGGGCGCAGGGGAATTCGGGAGCTACACGCCGAGCCGAAGCGCATGGCATCGCTAAGTTCTAGTTTTCCATTTGAATAAATAACCTTTTGTTCCAACTGAAGCGTGTCATTGTCATCACACACGGCTGACATATGGCGATGAGGACTCCAAAAATGAACCTGAGGTGGACGGAAAACTGAAGACCCCACCAAGGCAAGTCGCAGCGAGTGCAGCGAGCAACGACGACCAGCATAGAACACCTGAAGTGAAAAACTCTACGCTGATCACGGATGAAGCAGGCTCCGGCACCAATGATCTGCAGCTTACGACGCTACAAGGTAACTTCGAAGACAGTCCTAGCTTTCACAACTCGCTTGGCGACGAGGACGGACCACAACAAAAACGGAACTATGCCGAACTCGAGCGAAACGACGGAGCTCGCGATGCTCAATACAACGCTACAAATGATGGCACGACTTCTCGAAAGGCAATTGGGAACACCATCCAGCACGTCGAACGACCGTGGCACCAGCGTTCCACTGCAAATAATACCGAACCTAACAGGTACTTTGCCGAAGTACTCGGGCACTGAGTCAGACTGCGCGATCGTTGCGCATCGACGGAAGCAGCGACGCTAAACGCAGGCATTTCACGACTTAGAGGCCGTGCAGCCGCTTGGCACCAAACGACAGGTAACCAGTACAATGATTGGACATCATGGGCGACGGCGCTGAAAACGGAATTCGACAAGCCACTACTATTTTGCCAATGGGTTGCTTATGTTGACGCAAGAGCACAGCCAGAAAACGAAAGCATGACAGACTACATGTACGCACGCCTCCTGCGCATCAGACGTGGTTCATACAAACTGTCCGACGACGACGTGGTCGACTGGCTCGTAGAGGGAGTGCATTCAGCAAGTGCAAAGCCATTGTTGGCAGCCTTTCACGATCTCCGACGCGGAACCATCAGCCAGTTCTTGCATTACGTGCAACAACTAGACTGGCGAGATGTTGGACTGAATGATGACAGAAAGACTCCAACACCTTGGCAAAACTCCGAAGCCAACCGAAAGAAATACAACCAACTCTGTGAACACTACGGCACCGAAATACACCCCACCCAGTCAAAAAAAACAATTGACTCCAATAAGCTTTTCCAATAGGAATCAACTGGGACCAATAGGAACCAATTCGAAAATGCTTACTTCCAACCGGTTACGATTGTATCAGAGGAGAAACCAATTGGAGTTGCCAATTGAAATGAACTGGACCCAATTTGAACCGATTGGAAAATCTCTAGTTCCAACTGGTTATGATTGAGTCAAAGTGAAACCAATTAAGTCCGAGTGGACTTGCCATTTGGAACCAACTGGGCCATTTGGAAATCCTTACCTCCAAATGGTTACGATTGAGTCAGGGATGAAACCAATTGAGTCCAATTGGACTTGCCAGTTTGAACCAGCTAGGCCCACCTTACATTCCCAACTGAGTCTAATTGAACTACCAATAGGAATAAACTAGCTAGAACGTAGCCAACTGGGAAATCATACTTTCAGTTTATGAACCCATTCAAGGAAACTGGAATGAGTTATAGCTATATATATATATGCATGCAGTACTAAGGCTATAGCAAACCTGTTTCTGACAGCTGGAATCCTATTTAGGTTTGCTTTGTGGGGAATATATGTGTATTGGTATTGCCCACTGGTGCAATTGGCCATTCCAACCAATTTGCACCCATTGGGTACAATATGTCACTCCAACAAAAACCAATTGGTCACGTTCCAGTTGGTTCAATTGGTCCAGTTATGTACTAATTTACGATTAGAAATTTTCCAGTTGGTACCAATTGGAAGTTTCCCAATTGGAGTCGATTGCTTTTTTTGACTGGGCAGACAACGCTCGACGTCCTCAGGACGTCTTCAAGTGGTACAAACGTCCTTGCAGTTTTTACGACGTCCTCAGTACGTTCTCAGGACGACATTCACTGGTTCATCCTGTAAACATCTTCTGCAGGACTTTTTAAGGATGTCTGATTGTCCAAAGAACGTCCACTGCAGGGCCTTTTGAGGACATATAGTTTTATGTTAGAAGAGGCCAGGAAATTGAAATTTTTACGATTATTTCGGTTGATGAACGAAAAATTAGGGGCTATACTTTATGTGAAGTCATTATTACGTCATCGTGCTCGATTTTGATATTTTTTTCTTTTTTAAGTGGAGTTAAACTCTGATCAACTGGTCTTGATGCCTTACGACTGTGTTTGATAGAACCATCTTTTTTTTTTGCAACTTGTATTGCTTTGAGTGCCCACGAGCGATAGCAGTTGTGGGAGAGTGAACCGGCGAGGTATCCCACGATGTCAGCGACCAAGCAGCCACCATACCCAAGCCACCCAATTTACTTTCCTTGGGGCCACATTGGCAATTTTTATTTGAAAAGTCAAGCCAAGCCAGTCTAAGCCAAGCACAGCATTGAAGAAAAACATGGCAGCGGGTAAGCCTCGCGTTTTTCGGGGTGGCAGAAAGTGGAACGTAGATTTGTGCGGGGAAGAAATCGACACATTAGCACTAGTTTTAACTTAGCGAACAGCGTGGACAGGACCTTCATTAATTACATTGTGAATCAGATGGCTTTCCGCGACTTTGCCGCGGAGCTATTTGTGTCGGATGGAATGGGTGCTGGAAATCGCGTTGTCGCTTTGCCTGTAGAACAAATTAATATCACCAAAGCTATCGCCATAGGTTTGTGACATTTTGTGCCTGGCCGCGATAGTGGACAGTTTCAAAGGGATGATTTCAGCGTTTCTGGCGATCGCTTCTCCATGGTTCAACGGCACTGTAATGTCACTCTCAACCTCTCCGCTACTAACACTGTCTTTCCACGCTGCTTTTACCGACAAGAGCATTGTTGCAAACACCCAAGCAGTCTGAGATTTTAGCACTGGCCGGCGGCAAATGTCGCGCTATCTCGGCCTCAAAGCTAGATGTAGTTGTACTTTTTTTTTCTAAATCTTGTCACGGCTAAGAAAGTGAAAAGTATTATTTATCATGGAAAAAAACGATTTTCCGAGTGGATTGATTATCCCATAAAGAGCAACATTCAATCAGCAGAGGTTGCTTTGGTGCTTCGTACAATAATTTTGTGCTGCAGTGCTTCCAAGTATGTGGCATAAATTGTTTTGTTTGTTATTTCTCTGTGTCTGAACGTAAGTTGTTTATTGACAATGTGCTGTTTATTATTTCTTTCAGTGTCTCTTATGGGCTCTCGCTGTTCTCTGTTTTCGGACGAAGACATTTCAAGTGGTGAAGTCTCCCCCCCTGGCTCCCGCTACTTTCAACCTTGACATGCGCCGTTATTAAGCGAAATTAATAAAATAGGTTTGTGTGCATCCCTATGGGTCTACGTTTTCATTTCGTTTGGCCATATACTGAGCCCTGTGCAACGGGGCTCAAAAGTATGCTCTGTCAAGCAGTAAGTGCATATTGCAGTTTTAAGCCTGAATTTCTCACTTAGTGGACGAAAAACAGTGAACTTCAGTGAACAAAATAAAAGGATATTTACTGGGCGCAGCGAATGCTTAGGTTTTCAAAATGTCCTGAACGCATACTGAAAAGATCCTCGAATGCTTCCTGAGGACATCCCGAGGATATGCCGAGGCCAGACATGTGGACTTGATAGGGATGTTTTGAGGCTCATGTGGGGACGCCCAAACGTACTCAATTGTACGTACTGAGGACGTCCTGAGGATGTCATTGTGTTGTCTGGGACACGTCTACCGACCGACACATGTGCCCGTTGCAAAAAGAAGGGACACAGAATGATAGACTGCCCCAATCCAGGCACACGCACGGAAGACGAAAAAGCAGCAGCCGCACGACGTCAAGCGAAAAGCTCACCACAAGGCATCAACAGTGTCGCCATCGCAGACACAGGTGGGCACGGAACAATACTTCTACAAGCCAATGTATATGTCATCGTGTCACATGCACTCTAAGACACAGGCTCGGCAGTAACGCTTATCGATGAACAGTTAGCGCAAAACCGCAACTTTGAGGTTGCTACGAACATGGACTATGTATTGGGCGGTCCATTTGGCAACTCGTGCAAACCTACTGGTATGACTCAGGTGAGCATTGTTATTGGTGCCACTTGCATGGCAGTGGAAGCAAAGGTAATCAAGAACCTTCCCTATGAGGTGATGGTAGGCTGGGAGTGGCGACAAGTCATTCCATTCAACTACATTGAGCGCTTTGACAATGGCAACCACGCGATCGCATATATTCCGAAACGGAAAAAAAAGGATGTGTACGAACTGACAAAAGATGTCCTGGAACCACAGCCATCGATGTCAAACTTTGTAACAGAACTTCAAAGCCTAGACAAGTTCACAAACAATGAAAACATCGAGATATCAAAGCAAACCTGCAGTCAGGCAGAATTTGCCTCGACATACCCCATCAAAGTGTGTGTAGCCATTGATGCAAAGGCAACATTTTTCACGGGAAGCACCCACACTACCATCAGCAGACGAAATTGTCGAATTGATACAACATAAACCTGTTCCCACCGACTTCACAGAGAGTCAAACAGAAATGTTGAAGGCTTCTCTACTAAACAACATTAATGTCTTCACCCACCCTAACGACATGGGCCTGTGCAGACATGTCGAACTCACAATTGAACTCACTGACCAGAAACCGGTTAGGATGCAGCCCTACAGCATAAGTGATGCCAATAGGAGGTTCATATGGCAAGAGACAAGAGTGGATTAGGAAAGGCATCATCCGCCCATCAAGGTCTGCCTATGCCTCGCCAGTAATTGCTATTGACCAACCGCACTACGAGACTACACCAAAACGATTGTATGTGGAATACGAATTTTTAAACGCAAAGACAGTGAAGCGAGCCTACCCCATGCCAAAAGTCGACTCATTCATTCGAAGTTTCAGGATCGCAATATCTGTTAAAGCTTGATGTTAAGAAAGCGTGTTGTGTAGAGCAAGTGTATGTTGGCAGAAAAACGGATACCATTCCTTGGACTCTTGATATCACAAGAAGGAGTGACGATAGATCCACAGCGCATTGCAGTGATAACGAACTACACTGTGCCGCAAACAAAAAGTGAGGTGAGGTCCTTCCTTGGACTTGCATCACATTACCGCAAGTACATAAAAGACTTCGCAAAAATTGCTCGACCATTGACACTTCTCACGAAGAAAGATGCAATTTTTCAGCGGACACCTGAATGCCAAGATGCCATGGACACACTAAAAGAACGACTAACCAAGGCACCTATCCTGATGACTTTCAATCCAAGTCTACCGACACAAGTACGTGTAGACGCTTCCCACACAGCGCTTGGAGCAGTCCTTACCCAAATACACGGCGAGACCACACGAGTAGCCGAATATGCAAGCAAGGAAGTCACCGAGAGTGACAGCCACAAGCACTCGACAGAACTTGAGGCAATTGCAGCTCACTGGGCCATAACAGAACATTTCCATCCTTACTTGCAAGGACTAGAACACTTCGAGCTTAATACGGGCAACTGGGCTGTAGCACACAGTATGTCGAAAAAGAACCCCAACAGGCAATTTGCACGCATGGTTTTAGACCTATCCCCATACCATTTCACTGTGCGTCACACAAGAAAAATATGGTGGCAGACGCACTGTCAAGAACAGTAAGTGCAGCGTTTGTGCTGAAGGCCTATGGCGACCAGTTCTGCATCTTCATGCTGGGCTTCGCAAAGGCAGGAAGCCTTTGCGAAGCCCAGCATGAAGATGCAGAACTGGTCGCCATTATTGCAGACATCGAGACTGCCGGTGAAGCAGGAGGCCAAAGCAAAGCTGGGAAAAGTTATGAGATCGTCAAGGACATACTAATGCACAGTATAACCCAACATAGCAAGACGATTAGTGTTGTGGTGCCCAAATCACTTCAATCTACTGTAATACAATGTCACCACGATCATGCAGGTAACGGAGACGCCCTGCGAACAAAGTCCAAGCTGTCCAAACGTTATTACTGGCAGAATATGGACCAAGACATTGCAAAATATGTGCGAGAATGCTGCACATGTCAACAGCAAAACCATGCAACGGGAGTACAACCAGGAACATTCAACCCGATGGAAGCACCTCGAACACCCTTCCATACAGTGGCCATCGACTGCGTAGGGCCAATCAACACAGCCGACGAGAACAAGTACTTCATAACTGCAGTAGATGCTGCTGCAAAATTCATTGTGACACAGGCAGTACCGAGTAAGAGTGCGTCACACGTGATCCAATTCATTGAGGAAGACATCGTAATGAGATTTGGCATTCCAAGAGCCATCAGTGACAATGACAGTGCGTTCACGTCAAAATTAACTAATGACTACCTCCAGCATCGTCACATTGAACATGTCTTGACCGTGCCATACGCGCCATGGACCAACGGACTTGTTGGGAGAGCAAACGGTCGAATTCTGCCGCCTTTGCGCAAGAATGTCGATGGAGACATCGATAACTGGAGTGAATATCTTGCCAAGACAACGTTCGAAGTCAACACACTTCTGCGCTGGACTCAAGAATTCACCTTTCAAACTGTTGTTTAAATATACACCTCGAAGGATAATTGACAACCAACTGGAAGAAGACATCCACGAGCCCCAAGAAGACATTGACAAGGCTAGGCAAGAAGCGTTTGACAACATAACAGACTACCTAAGTAGCATGAACGACAAGAACGACCGAAAGCACCCGCGAGCACCGTATGAAGTAGGCGATCAAGTATGGTACGAGACTTCCGCAAAAGCTGGGAAGTTTGATCCTTCGTATGATGGGCCATATACAATAACTCACCACAACAAGGAAATGTACACTATTTCAAGAACGAAGAATAACCGCACAGAAACAAAGTTGGCGACCGCAACGCAGTTAAAGTGCTTCCACGAGAAAAAACAGGGCACAACTTCACAACTGCAAGACGACACCACCCAAACTAATCAAGCCCGAACGGCTTCCTATGACCAACCCAGACAAAGAAAGCCACCACGTTGGCTCGAAGATTTCGTGACAGATAAGTGTAATGCGAGGACCTGACGGCATTTTGTCTCTCAGACGGAAAGCAAACACCGGCCGTCTCAGCGACGCGGCTCAGCTGGCTTGCAAGTATACCACCTTTAGTTTGCTATTCGTACCGACGGCACCAAGAAAACCAATCGTGTTGTCAAAAAAAATTACACCATCTTCCCGAGGGGGCTGATGGTGGGCTGAGACTGATGGGCTGAGAGGGCTGATGCGGAGCATCGCGGTCATTATAGCGGCATTCACACGTCACGTGCAGCATCGGGAGCAGCCTCTCGCTGTTGACGTTTACACGCGGCTTCTCGTTCTCGAACTTCGGGTTCTGCCGCTCGCTTCGTACGTTTACGTTGAACTTCACGGTCCCGAACCTCAGGTTCTGCTGCTCGACGTTCTCGAACCGACGCTGTTTCACACTGCCGAAGCTCAGGATCCGCTGCTCGACGTTCACGAACCAACGCGGCTTCACGTTCTCGAAGGTCGGGTTCCGCCGTTCGCTTCGTACGTTTACGTTGAACTTCACGGTCCCGAACCTCAGATTCTGCTGCTCGACGTTCATGAACCAACGCGGCTTCCCGTTCCCGAAGGTCGGGTTCCGCCGCTCGCTTCGTACGTTTACGTTGAACTTCACGGTCCCGAACCTCAGGTTCTGCTGCTCGACGTTCACGAACCAACGCGGCTTCCCGTTCTCGAAGCTCAGGATCCGCTGCTCGACGTTGACGTTTCGAAGCGGCTTTGCGTTCTCGAAGTGTGGAATCCGCTGCTTGACGCCGACGTTTCGAAGCGGCTTCGCGTTGGCGAACTGAATCTGGATCCGCTGCGCGTCGCCGACGTTTACGTTCTGCGTCACGAGCTCTTCTCTGCGCAGCCTTGTCTTCAGAGGTGCTTGCAGTTCTGTTAATGAACTGGCTGCTGCTGTTTGAAGATGTGCCAGACAATTCGTTGACAGATTCGTTGGCGTCCATTCAGCGCATCGGACGGCGCAGCGTGACTAAACCGAAGCAGCAACTGAGGCAGCGGCGCATGCACCGGGTTTATATAAGCAGCTGGCACGGAGAGGAGGAGGAGGAGAGAGGCGCGCATGCGCGCGCTATCGCACAGGTGGCAGATGAAGACACGGAGGGGGAAGCGCGTTATCGAGCCGATGGGGTGGAGAGGGGGAGAGAGGCGTTATCGCACAGCTGGCGTGGAGAGAATGAGGAGAGGTGCGGACGGACGCCGACGCCAACGACGCCGCGGGACAGGCCGCCGCTATAAGATGCTCCGCATCTAAAAGTCTCAGTTTCGCCCGAAAGGCGAAGCATCGATTGCGATAGCAAACTATAGTGGATAGCTATACGAAGTAAGGATAGTAGTTCTATCTGCCGTGTAAACTTTTAAACATACGCACACTAACTAAATTAACAAGCATGTTGTCACGCGCGCACAAGCAAACATGAACGCATCTCACTCGATGACAGCGGAAAGTCGCTGTCACAACGCTGGAGTGAGGAGGAAGCGTGGCAGCAGCAGCGAGCGAATTGACCTTCGTCCGGCCGCTCGCATCAACGCCAAATAAACCGCGAAAACACAGCGCCTTCTACTCTCGCCGCAGAGGGCCTTCAAGGTACATGCGCCCGGGAGGGAGCGCGCGGCGTAGTACGCCCTCCCCCCCCCCCCCCCCGCCCCCCTCCGGAGGGCGTGTAAGCCAATGCGTGGTTCCGCGGTTGCCATGCGTTGTACCTTCTGGATATTCCAAATATGCCCCCCGGAGCATTGCTGCCCGGCGGGCAGGTGAGATTTTTCGGGCGGCTTTGCTTGTTTTTGGTGAGGAGAAAGCAGGCATACACGACACGAGAACGCACGCACCACATAAAAAACACAAGAACAAAAATAAATAAAAAAAAGAGAGAGGCCCACTGCAGACAACCGCAACCCCCGCTACTTTTATTACGGTTCACGCAATTTTTTTTGGCGGGATTACATGCGGGGGAGGGGGGCCCGGGCCGCGTTGGCTTACCGCGGCCTCAAGGCAACATATGTACATATGTACACCTCAGCGGGGTTGCAGGCCTCTTCCCAAGCACACGCACCTCTCCCACTGCCGACGCCAGGCCTGAGGGCTGCTTGTACCCATTTACCAGTGGGTGTCCGGCGGCGGGGATCGAACTCCCCACCTCCCGTAGCCGAGGCGGGCGTCCTAACCACTAGGCCACGGCTACGGTGGAAACCAGGGGCTTCGCTTCGCCTTTTGACCCTACCACGGGTCGGACTTCACCCGATGATGATGATACTAACAAAGACGGTTTCGGTTTCAGTTTGCCTCGCGAGAAGCTGTTCCGCCACTATGCTCAGAAAGCCTTTGCAGGGGGCAACGGTAAAAGGCGACGTGTTTACGGAGCTGCCGCTCAAGGAGATGTGCGTCCTCGAGGAACGCATTTAAGGGTCGGGATTCTATAACAATTCCATTCGTCAGTGGTCAGAGCTGTGCCATTTAGGCCCTTGCCTGAAACTAAACGCCAATGTAAGAGTTTCCTTTCATCAACAAATCTAGATAAACTGCAGCGAAATACATCGCAAGTGCGCGGTGCACGAAGACAACCTCTCAATGCACATAAAACAGCGCGGGGTCTGACAGCCCGCATCATCCGTGAGTAAGATATTTTGATATTCTTGGAAGATAGCTAACCTTTCTCTGTCGCACATGGTCCAGCACACCGTTCCTGTCCTTGCAGCGAATATTCGCTATCGTCGCTGTACGTATACCGACAGTTGCAGACAAAATGGCGCCACGCGTTTGCAACGCCAGTCTGCTTGTTTGTCGTCTGCTGCCTACACTGAACGAAACTACATTGTAGAAAGTGTAGTATTCATGAGCTACACTACAGCTATAAAAAATGGCTTCGTGTAGGTGGGCGGAGCTACACTTTTCTACCCCAAGTAAAAAAATGGCGACTTCCTACACTAGCTACACCCGTGCAAGCCAGTGTAGGTAAAAAAATAGCCCTATTAGCTGAGCTCGGGCGGCATTTAGGGCTGAATGAAAAGGAGCTTCCGTGATGGGTGACGAGATAAGTGCAGCTTCCGGGATACATGACGATTCGGCGAAATACACCCGTCATTTATAGGATTCTCGACGATAACGATGTCGAAAAGAGACGCCCATTGTACGATTTTTGTAAGCACAGAAAAACGCTGCGTGCCCTATGGCCTTGCGCAGGCTTTCCGACGTTAATGCAAATAGTAAATTGGCCTCTGTTATTCTTTCATGGGAAACTTTGCTCCTTATGTAGTAAACCTCAACGTATGCCACATCTGCAAGAAATGTCACGACCGAGCTTTTTCCAGATGTCCCAGGAACACCACGAGCAAGACGACGGTAGATCTTCAGTGTATACGGTATCAGATCTAGTAAAGGCCACACAAGATAATTAACCTAGTTCGAATAAAAGATAAAAACGGCAACTTGACAGAAACGTGCATGCCACCGCGCTTCTTGCGTCTGTCTTATTCACAAATACCGTTTTATTGTATGTATAAACAGATTAGCAGGAGAGCAAATACCCCCGTCAAATTACCATTGCTTGTCTGCGAATGACAGACCGCCCTCAATGCACGTAACAAATGACCACAAGACTTCTGACAGCGTGGAATGCGCATAGTACCGCTGTCTATACACAAGCTGACACAAGTACGAAACACACACTGCACGTGCACGAGCGGATCCGTACATGTCACACACACACACACCTCCAAGAGTTTCTATGCATGCATGTCGCTCCTCCCTTGTGTGAAAAGTGCTGTGCCATCATGGAATAATACCGGTGCCGCACGTACACTTCCGATCGCGATCAGGGCCGATACGGATCGGATTTCTTGATTGCGATCAACAATGGTCGCTGCTACGCGGTCCAACGATCAGCACCAAGTCATCGTCTGCTGATCGTCGCAACTCTCAAAACTTGGCAACAAATTCAGATTTGCAAAATATGATTAAGGTTGGACAATATTCCAATTTTACCATTTACTACTGCTGATGCAAAGGTTTCTGGACGTTTTTTTATTGAGCTGCCTTCACTTTTTTTTTGCGTTTCAGAATACTGCGCTGGAGGGCGCGCAGGCATAAGCCTGCGATCGCGCTCAAGAGCGCGAGACTAAATACCGACCACAACATCGCCCAAAGTTAGCGGTATAGAAAACATGCTGGCAACTCTGGGCTGCTCACCAAAACTAGCTCTTTCATGTACCCAGAATGGAGGCCGAAATTCCCTAGTCAAGTCGACCAGTTGAACAGGCGAAGTGAAACTCGCTGTGCATATTTTTTCGCGGCTGCCCATATGATTAATGATGGACCCGCCAATGCGCATTGTTCTGTTTATAATATTTTCTGTGTTTGTTTGTTTTAGCCAGGATTGCGTTATTTCGCGAGCGCTCACATGAATTCACGCGTAGATTGTTAAGACTGTCAACAACTTCATCTTCGGCGATGCCTTATGTCTTGTGTGGCTTTGCGATCATTTGGATGAATCGTCTTGGTGGCGACGATTGTTGACCCTTTTTGTGTATGTCAGTGGTCGATTGTGCGTGACAAGGAATCGGTTAGTCGCATTAACCTGTGTGTGTGTTTATTTCACCAGAAATTTAGTTCGCTCCGCCGTAATGCTTCAGGCTCTTTCTATGTTCTCAAATTGCGCAATCTGTTCACATCTGTGCGCCCACTAACCTCATGATTCCAAAAAGTCACGTTAGAAACATGAACTTTCCGTTTTCTTGAACCAGTAAGCTGTTGCCGGTTAGAGCTACGGGAAGTCCCCGTGGCAGGTCGAAAAAGTAAGGCGACTGTTGCAATGCACGTGTAGATCGTGAGCGCGCGTTTGTCAGCGCAGATTATAGGCTGACTTTATTTGAACTTGTGAATCGATAAGTCGCGCAGTGTGTGCTGCTATGAGATGCAGAATATGCAAAGGCACAAACGGAACCGAGATCGAGTTTTCTCAGACGTGCAAAATTTTTACAATAATCGGTTCAGGTCAGCCTGCTAGCTGGAACCATGTAGTGCTGATGACATGCTGATTGCAAAATAAACTGCACCACAATAAGCTTAGCAACTGCCTTGCGGAATAGATAGCATTACATTTGCTAAATGTTTTGAGCATCGACAAGATCGAACGACCTACAGAACGCTGATTTACGCACAGCAAGATATGTCAAGGACGGGTGGGCTGGGCCAGGGAAGAAACCACCACAACAAACAGGTGGGAGGGCGAGTAGGTGAATGGCTTTGGAGTCCACGCAGAAACAAATAGGAATGCTAGGCGCCGCCACGCCGTTAAAAAATCAGGTGAATGTTGAAGAGTGCGACAGTGACTAAAGTAACAGAAAATAATTTTAAGAATGGGGGGTGGGGACCGTATAAAAGGCGTCAAGAACGATTCGAGAGAGCGTCTCGTCACTGCCCGATCGCTCAACACCAGACGGCCGTGGCCAGTCGCCTAGCTAAGGCTCACCTACCCTGTCGTTACACGTGCTAACTTAGATTTCTCATAAATAAACGCAACATAGTTTCATTTCTCTTCAGAATAAGCTGCAAGTGTAAACCTTGCGCCCACGTTCATCTCCTGCGTGCACACACGTTGAAATCTGGCGCACGCACGTACGAGGAGGGGGAGGCGATAAGAAGGCGAGCGCGGCACGCAGTCGCGTGACTTCACTAGGGACATCTCCGCCTCGCAAATCTAGGGAACCGCACAAGACGAGATCTGGCAACACTGGTGTGTTCTGGTGGGGATTTAGTCGCTCCCGAGGCTGACCGCGACTGTCCGGATCGCAACTGTCCAGATGCCGCTCCCGCAAGATCGCGATCGCAAATGACCGTGTAGCAGCACTCTATCCGGATCAAGCTCAATCCGGATCGCGATCAGAAGCGTACGTGTGACACCGGTACAACACGCCCCGGTTTTTCGTACAGAACCCGCTTTCAGTTCGGCAAGATGCGCGAGCCTCTCGTGCACATTGGCTACAGATGCGTACCCATGCGATTCGGTAAACAGAGGCATGCAACTTGAGCACAGCTTAGTTTTGTTGACAACGAAGTAGCGTGTGTGGCCGTGCCCTGCGTTGACAAATGCACCGAGCTGGAACATCACTTTTTATCCGTAAATCACCATATGACGCCTTCTTATCACTGCAAGCTCTTGCGAAAATCATATCAGAATAGGAGCAAAATAGCATTCACATTTATTTCTCTTTTAAGCGCATGGCAACAGTAACGAACAACGTAACAGAGACGTTAATGCCACCTGAAGATGCAATAAAGGTCCTGTACAGGGGCGAGCTGGTAGGGTAATATGCTGAGAAATGTAATCAAAGAAAATTAAAACACTCGCAGCAGTTTGCTGAACCACGGTGAACGCCAATGAGGTTGTACAGCTTCAATAATTTTAAGGTAATACGTGTAGATTTAGAGAGACTCCAACGATATTGTCGCAGATCTCGGGGACGCGGATGTTTATGAGATAGACTAGGAGACGTACGACGGCACAGAACACACGATTTAATAAAAGCAAACCAAAACGCAAAAATTCCCACTAAGAAACAACCAAGAATAATAAACAAAGTATAACATGTACAAGCGGCTTTCAACCATATACAAAACTATCAGCTAATTAAGCTGTCCTTATATCGAGTCTTAATCCCGGCCAACGCCTCGTTGTCCCGAAACTCCTCACAGTCTGACAACTATAGCCTATCGGGCTGCGTCGCTAGGGTGTCGCTGCTTAGGTGGAATGTTCTCACGTTTTTGACGCTGACTCATGTGGATCTTCGGCCAAGTCGCGTCGCGTCTCTTCCGGAGTCGCTGCTCCCGACGATCCTGAAGGTTTCGTCGCCTTCGTTGACGCCTGTGTATCCCGGTCGCCGTCGCTGACGTGGCAGAGGCACCCGACGGGTTAGGCCTAGCGACGCGTTCGGCCGCTGCTTCCGTCCGGTACCTTGCTCAAGTGCCCAGGCGGCGTCCCGGGGACTATCGTACGTGCTGGTCTGCCGCTGAACGGGGATCCTTCCTGGAGTGCCCGGCACTCCAGGAAGGCAGGCAACACTGCGCTGTTGCCAGACTTGGTCCAACGCGTCTCTCGGGCGGCGGCAGCTCAGCTTGTAGCTTCTCTTTCTGCGGTTTATGTTATCGCAAATCGACAGATTCCACCGTCCTTAAAAGGACACTAAAGGCAAATAATATTTCAACGTAGACTGTTAAAATACTATACCATAAACCTCGAAACACTTGTTTCGTGCCAAGAAAATATTTATTTTAAGAGAAAATTGCATCTGAAGCGTCCGCGTACCTGCCGCGCAATTCAAATCACCCGCCCGAGTGAGGAGTGGTGACGTCTTGGCCATATAATGACGTTGTGCCGCTGGTGAGTAAAACGGCGCCCGCAGACGGCGCTACGGCTTTTTTTTTTTTTTTTTTTTTTTAACGGAAAGCGCAAACGCGCGGCCAGAAACAGAGCCAAGACAGAGCCGACGGCAGTGCGAAAGCGGAAGGTAAAGCGCTTGCCGAATTGTGAACACGGTGATCGTCGACGCCCGTCGCAATGGACCAACTAGTTGACCACCCTGACAACGACACATTGGATCGCGATGGTGGGCTCGATTTTAGTGATTTAAGCTTCGATGAGCGTGACATGCTGCTGAGGGCTCGCGCTGCCGGCGTCGTTGCCTACTACGACGGCGGCCTCGACACCGGCTCTTCCGAGCGCGAAAGCAGCGAGGACGTCAGGCGACGAAGCTGGTCACCTTCTGGACGTGCCGTCACGACTCTCAAGCTGCTAGCAAATTCAAGTGCGAGTTTAGCGAGCCAGTAACACCAGCGCAGCACTACGCGATATCGGTACTGAAACTCGAAAGCGCGCGCGGCGCAGAGTCGAGCGAAACCGAAACCTTCCGACTGCCCGTGTCGTTATCAAGTGTAACGCCAAACAGGTATTTTTCTAAGAATCTAATAGAAGTAGACAAGTAGCATTTTCTTCCGTCTTATAATCCAACGAAATAATATTTTTAAAACGAGTGGTTCATGAGTACTAGTGACATTTTTTTTTTAAGGAGTGCCTTCGTCGTCGGGTAAGTACCGGAATGTCCCTGGGGAGTCTCTTATCGTGTCCTGCATTTAACTCAATTTCTGGATCACTAAAGCGCTGTTCGCGATTATATTGACGCCTTAGACGTTCTGAGCATTGCTCTATCACTTTAGCTTGACTTTTTATTTGCCTTTAGTGTCATTTAACATAAAAGTTGAGATTGTGCATCTTCTCTGCGTGTGAAGCAGTACAGATAAGTGCGATCGGAAGGTTTTACACGCGCCAAATTGCATGCAGCGAGACCAGCGACAGGACGGGCGCTCGAGCGGCCGGCCTTTCGTATATTCTCCTTCCCAATAAGTCTTGTGCTCGTTGGGAAGCTATCCAAGGAGTATACTAAATTGCTTAATTTCAATAATTAAGCAACGTTACTCGTGTTTTAAGCAGTTTGTACGTCGCAGGCGTGCGTGAATCTCGGGTTTGTTTACATTGACTGTTGTACCCTCGTAGCTAACTCGTATAGATATTCGACGCGCTGCAAAAAACACGACCAGCTCTTCCTCGGATTTTCTAGGCTTGCTACAGTGAAGACAGGCACTATGGTTGTCGCAGTGGGTCCTGTGAAATGCACAAACAAAACCGTGTTTCGCTTAGCTAGATACGGTATAAATTACATGTACTCGAAAAGTGAAGCATTCAACTGCCCCCCCCCCCCCCCCCCCCGTTCTAAATGCAAAACGAACCCGATGCTCGTGTGTCACACAGAATTTCTTTAGGCTGACTAGGTATCAAGCGTTGCCACGCATCGTTTATAAGCGTGGATGTAATAGCTTTCGAACGTGGCTACTGATTTACCCACGCTCGAAATGATTGATACAGATCGACTTCGACGAAGCTAAACTGTCCCTGACTGCATTACAAGGAAAGGGATGCTAAAACAGAGTTATAAAGGTCACGTTCCCGTTGTTTTAAGCAATAATAAACAAGAACATACGAGAAAAAATGTACATTTTAATATTCGACATTGTCGATAGATCTTTATTGCAGCGGTTTTTCACTACATTGTTATTTTTTACACAGCCGCCCGCATTCCGACGCCCTTCGAGTGACATTCTGCTCGGTTCTGCATATTTCTGAGCATCTCCTCACCTTGTTTGCGCAAGGCAAACCGCAGTCTACAAAGCAAACGCGTGAAGAAGCATCTCAATCACATTATGGCATTTACCCAATTCGATGCTAACGCAAAGCTGAGAAGCTTTGCGGTATCATCAAGTCATAGCCTATAGGAGGCTATGATCAAGTTCACCTAGTGAGAGTGGAATTGTCGCGCTTTATTTGGTGCATGCAGATAGCAGGTGCTTGCTGTCGCTCTTACCGCTTTGGTATCGCGAAAAACGCTTTCATTGACTCTCGGTGGTTGTTGCACCCGAAATCGCAGCACCCGGGCATTTCCTGTCGTTTTATTTTAAGTCTACGAAAGTTACATATGCTCTAACTTACACGATGCCTTCGTCTGCTTGCCCGCTCCGGCGCGGCGTGGACCATCTATATATATGGCGGAAAGTGATCCCCTGACGGCAACTGACCAATCGGCGGCGCGGCGGTGAATAGAAAAGGGCTGCGGTACCTTTCAGGTTCCCGTGACTACATTTCAACCGGCGGCGGCAGCCGAATGCTTCCGCCGGCGCGTCCATAGCGCCTGCCGCCTCCGAGAGATGGCCACGGTAATCTCAGAGGCCGCAGCACGTGATCAGACGTGCGCCATAAGCGGCGGGCTCTGGTTGCCTTTTCGAGCTAAAGCCCCTTCGTAAAGTAGCGACACGCTTTGAAGAATGCCGCATCCTCCTAGCACGCCCTGTCCGAGGCTGACGCCGCGTCGGTATAGGCCTAACGGCCCGACCACATTCAGCGTTTTCCCGGCGTTTTCTGACGTTTCGACACTAAGCGTCGCTCAGCGTCGACGCTGAGGGAGGCGCCAAGCCGATACGTCGTGCTCAAGACACACCAGAGATCTCGCCGCCGGCGCCGCCGGAAATGGCTCGATGAGCGCCGACCAATCAGCGCGTGGCCGCGGCCGCGCTGCTGGCAACTTCTGCAAGTGACTTCCACACACGGGCGCGGCCGATCCAAGCGGCCGTGTTCCACAGCAACCAGTTTGCGTGCGTGCCACTATGGGGCGTCAGTGTCTCGTCGGCGATATAGTCAGTGTATGTGTATATACATTGTAGTGTATATACATCAGTGTAGTGTATATACATTGACTCTATTCGGCGAGGCGGCGCCGTCTAAGAAAGCAGCCGCTCGTACGTTCTTAGTGAGTGAGTGAGTGAGTGAGTGCGTGCGTGCGTGCGTGCGTGCGTGCGCGCCGTAGCACTATAAACAGGGCATACAAACCTTAATCGGGCACATACATTTCTCATAGTTCACTTGAATGACATTGCGCACTGCTTCTGGTTAAATCTGTCTGGTCACATTGAGCGACGCTGGACTGGCGCTGTTTGCATGCGTCTCATGTGGCTGGGTGACCTCTCCGGCGCCGTTGATGCAAACGACGCCGAGAGGCGCGACGGCAGAAGACGCCGGTAAAAAAAAAATTAGCAGTGGCTTAGCTAGGCTATGCCAGTATATATACGTAGCGTGAAGTCCGTTTAAAGTCTTGAAGACCGTCTCGAAGATCCGAGTCGCACTGGCACTTTCGCTAAGTTTCATCGTATAGTCAGTCAATCGGCGAGCCTTGACGTCATCGACGGCGTCTTGTCGGAACTGAAAACAAGTCGTTCTGCCGGGATGAGTCCCTGGTTAAAATTACTACTGCGTTTTTCAATGATAAATCTACGCGCAGAGCGAAGCATTAAGAAGCAGTCGATACATCCTTACATTTAGACGGCTTGTTCAGGTCTCTTGATGTCCGCACAGCAAACCTCTCGTTGACGGCAGCCAAGGACCTCTCATCGTCTGACTTCAGGTAGCCATGGGAGTAGCCGTCTTCATGATGATGTAACCCTTGGAGGTACTTTTCAATCACCTTCTGTCGGTCAGGAGGCTCGCTCATCGTTGCATACCGCGCTTTCACAAGCGAAACAAAACAACGCACGCCGCGATTATGATACGCGCGCCAAGTTCTCGCTCACGTGGAATAAGAGGTACTTTTCGATCACCTTTTGTCGGTCAGGAGGCTCGCTCATCGTTGCATTCCGCGCTTTCACAAGCGAAACAATTTACAAAACAACGCACGCCGCGATTATGATACGCGCGCCAACTTCTCGCTCACTTGGAATGGGCTCATCCGAACAGAGGTGCCGCACACCGACCGAGCCGCCAAACATAGTGAAAAAAAAAGAAAATGGTGATACGTCATCGAGGCGAGGCCACGCCACCGAGGCGAGGCCCGCCCCTGCATGGATTTGTTGTGAAAACAGTCACACCCAAGCTATTTAACCCAAGCGGCTCCGGCGCACCGTCAGACTTGGCTACTGCGCAACGGAGGCGCACAGCTGGGCACGCGCCAGCGCCAGTGCGTATGCCGCGGCTATGCCGTCACTCCTCTGGAATGCGCAGACCGGCGAGGCGAGCAGCTGTGCGCTGTGTGACGTCACTGCTCCTCGCGCATGCGCAGCACGGCTCTCCAGGGCGACGCGAAACGGGTGTTCTGTGGCGAAACTGCTCAACCTCGACCAGGGTAGCTCACGCTACAAAAACCCTGAATGTGGGCCATGCTTAATGGCATCACGTGGGCCGTCGCGCCGCCGGGCGCTGGCTGCGTTTGTTCACGCACGGCCGGGCTCGACTGGAGCCCGGCCGTGGTTCACGAGCGCGCTCCATCGCCATTTTCGCCCGAGATTAGAAGCGTCTACCGACTGGCGAGGAGCCTACATGAGGGCGCTGCTACATGCAACGCCGTTTTAGGGTGGTGACAACACCAACATTTTAACCGCTATTTACCGCCAAATTTGGTGGGTAGCCTTTTTGGTCCCCCGTCGTTCTGCCTTTTTTTGTCACGCTCTGATGTACTCATGTTGGCACGCGATCTATTAAATTTCTTTAATTTAGTGTTGCGCCAATGCGCACAAGAAACCTGCATACATCTTTAATATACTAGTTGCATTGTTATTTTAACACATCAAACTTACTTTTCTATTGCACGTCGTGCGACACATGTAAAGCAACAAGTTATATGGCACAATGGCGTGCTCGTGGTAGCATTATCTCACGCCAAGAATGTCAACTGCATTGTCGTTGCCTTCCAGTTGTACATGGTATATAAAGGGTGCTTTTCGAAGTGTGCTGTAATAAAGACTGCTCTTACTAGTCTGTTTAACTAAAATGTAGACGTGCCGTGTACGGCGCTCAGACGCGCCATTTGTCTCTGGTTGCTGAGGCCAAAGTTTATTAAAAGAAGTTAATTAATTTCCCGTCACCAAGGGTGGCGGGAAATGTGGTCTGTCAGCTGGTCTTTCGCCATTTTGTGCCCCAGACTTAACCCGCCAATTTAGCTGGCGGCGGCAAGTACCCTTACAAAGGCTGTCACCACGCTAAAACGGCGTTGCATGTAGGCTCCCTAGCGAGGAGCACATGTTGACGCCGTCGCTCTTGTGTTGTTTAGGGTTGCGAACGCCTTGAATTAAGTTTTGCCGAAAATTTTTCATCACCATGACCTGCTGTGCTTTCGCATGCCAAAATAGTTTCAACCAAGGCAAGAAGCTTAATCGTTTTGTACGCCAACAGGCTTAAATTCGCGGGCACGCGAATTAAGCTGCGTGTGAAAACGTGATTGCGAAACTTTTACGATTCAGCGCAATCCTATTGACATTTAAGGCTCGAGCATGAAAACTCATCTTAGGAAAGCAACTCTGCATTTTGTGGTTACTTACTAGCTTTCTTTAGAGCGAATAGCTTTGTTTGCCTCTTTTGTTCTTGTTCGTCGTTGGCGGCCGCCCGGTGGACTTGCGATACAAAGGCACCGATGAAAAGCATGCGTGCTCTCCCGAAACCGAGTTACGGGGTGCGTTCGTCACCGAACGACACCATCATAGGTCTTTGAGACGTATGTGCTAATTCGCGTGAGCTTGAAAGTGTGAAGGTTACGATCGGGGGTGAGTGTTTCTATTTGCGCCTAAGCCAGTGCTCGACCGCTGGCGCCTCCATGCGCCGCTCGCGCGTACCATGTTTCTAGGTGGTTACTTTCGCCGAGGGCGCTTGAACGCAATCATATAGTTCGCATGCATGCAAGCTTCGGAAGCATAGCCTAGTGGTTACGACGACGCTCGCTTCGGGACCAAGAGTATGCGGGTTCGATTCCCGCTTTTGCTAGAAACTTTATTCTTTTTTTCTTGGTATCACGCTTTTCTTTTTTTTTTTCCTCTCTGTTTGGCAGCGCGGTCGGTTGAACCCCGGGACCGCGCGCCGATGCGACGCGGTGGTCGTTGGGGTGTTGCGGAGCGCAGCGTAGCAACACCCCCCGCCCCCCCCCCCCCAAAAAAAAAATAAATAAAAATAAATAAAAATAAAAAAAATACTGCACCAGTCAGGTAGACTGCTCCCTCCCTGATAGATCAAAACAGTGATGCGTTTATTTAGGAATGGCATCGATCCCTTAGCAGTAGCCACCGTCGTGCCTTGTCACCACCAGCCCAGCGTGTTCTCCGTTCCAACGGCGGCGGCTAGCACGGCCGGGCTCGACTGGCGCGCGCGCGCCATCGAGGCCGGCCGTGCGGCTAGAAACATGGTACGCGCGAGCGGCGCATGGCGGCGCCAGCAGTCGAGCACTGGGCTTGGGCCACGGAGGAAGATTATTTAGGAGTTCGATTATTATTTATTAGTTATTTAGATTATTCAGCGCGGGCGCTCGCGTGCGACCAGATAACGTCACATTATTATGCGCCGACGGGGGCGCATGCAGTGGCGGCGCCTTGCGGCACGTCATGCAAGCAGCAGCGAAAAAAAAAAAAAAAAAGCAGCAGCCCGGCGGATCGGTGGTGCCGCTCGGGCGCGTTCTCTTCGGCGGCGCCCGTGTCTCCCGCTCAAAGCAGACGAAAGCAGACGACACGCCGTTCGCTTAGCGCGCACGCCGTAACGTTGTATTTTTAAAAGGAAGAGATCCAGACACCAACCAAAATGGTTTAAAAATATATTTACTTTTCGGACGCCGATGTAAAATACATTTTACGGAACGTAAATATATTTTAAAATATATTTGTCTGGATCTCTGCCGTTTATATATATATATATATATATATATATATATATATATATATATATATATATATATGCATCATCCCGACCAGACGGGCTTCTGTCATACTCTGTGAGCCCTTCAGTCACACAGCAACTGTTCTTGTCGGTGTCAGGTATCTGTCAGGCTGCAACTGGCTGTAATACTAACAGCGCTGCAACGCGCAGTGTGCCCTTCTTGGGAATTTGGTAGCCTAAGATGGGACGCAGGTGTTTTGTTGAGAACTGCAAAAGCGGGTACAAGTCTTGCAGGGAGAAGGTGAGCCTCTTCAAGGCTCCGAATGACCCTGAGCGTCTGCAAGCATGGGCTGCGGTGATTCCTGGGGGCGGCCGTCAGCTCACATCGAAAGATTACGTCTGCGAGAAGCACTTTGCGAGCAACATGATGAGACGTGATAAGTACTACGGTGAGCTTAGAGGCGAGGTAATCCTAGACCACCCGAAAAAACCTGGACTGCGTCCAGAGGCTGTTCCCTGCATCTTTCTTCCGTCTGCAGCATCTCTGACATCCTCGAAAAAGAAGCCGCCTCCACGAGAAGCGTCATCAAATACCAGTCTTGCTACTGTGAAAAAATCAACCCTGAGTGTATACGACAAGCCAGGAACATTAACGGCGGTGAACGTCAGTGATGTTGGCACAGCATGTGAGGCCCATGAGCTCGAGGAAAATCAGCTTTCTTTGCATGCATGCGACGGCGATCTTCCATGTGCCACTACCAGTAGCTCCAACCCGCTATGCGCCTCAGAAAAGCCGTGCAAAGCTACCACCACTCCTGCGACAGACGTGCAGTCATGCGGTTCCTCGTCTGAACAGTGCTTGCTTCACAAACTCATGAAAGAGAAGCCTGTCAGCTTGCCGAGCCCAGCATGGAATCGCCATGAAATAAGCATGGAAGGCGTTGAAAGTATTTGTTTCGCGGAACTCTGGAAAGCTTCAGCAACTTCACCAGCTATTATGATCAAGAGTTTAGAGCTAGCAATTGTGGAGAGGGGCTGAAAGTAAGTCAATATGTTTTCGAGCGCGAAGTGAGCAGTAAGGTGTTCAAAGTTCCCTCTGGCTTCCACGATGTCCCAGACATCAATGAATAGCTTGACTCGTTTCATAAAAGCGTTGTCTGCGGCGGCGGTCCTGCAGAGAGCAAGTTTCTCGGCGTCCAATTAGAATGCGCCACATTTGACGGACTCGGATTCTGGAGGCATAGAAATTGTTCCCTGCTTCTTGATGCTTCTGAAACACAATGCACATCATGCAAATCCTTAGACAACACACTGCTTGTTCACAAAGCGCGGAAAGAAAAACGAGTAGGAGATACACGCATACGACTTCCGGTGAGTCCCTCGAAGAGACCGAAGTTGGAAGCATTGCGAAGGCAGCGTATTGCCTCCTACCGTTCGAAGTTAAGGCTCCAGAAAAGAAAGCAAGCACTCATCGATGAACTACTGAAATATAAAGCGCAAGTTAAACACCTTGAAGACAACGAAGTGGAAGATCTGGCAAAGAAAGCGGGGCTCCCGGAAACGCACCACATGCTGTTAACGCAGTGCATAGCTGCCGCGAAAGCTACCTCAAAACAGGGAAGGCGTTACACGGACAACTGGCTGCTACTGTGTCTCCTTCTGCACATTCGTTCGCCATCAAGCTACAGGTTTCTTCGGGAAAGCGACATATTGCCTTTGCCCTGTGTTAGAACCGTAAGGAAATACATCGCTACCGTAGGGATGAAATGTGGTTTCGATTTGGATTTCTTTGCGGCACTGAAACAGAAATTAGATGAGAAACCTAGCTTCCAAAGGCATGGCATGCTTCTCTTCGACGAAGTGCAGGTAAGGGAAAGAAAATGTGTGGACTCAAAAACGCTAACCTACATCGGCCTCGTAGACTACGGTGAGGGTAGTGGTGAAACGTCTGCGTTGGCCAACCACGGACTTGTGTTTATGTTTTGTCCGTTCGGAGAAAATTATGCACAACCTATCGGGATGTTTGCATCAAGGGGAGCAGCAAAGGGAACTGATCTGAGCCAGTTGGTGCTGCAAGCGATAGTGATGTTGGAAAACGCAGGCGCAATTGTTGACGGCATTGTGTGTGATGGCGCCAGCACCAACAGGAAAATGTGGACTGAGCTTGGTGTCAGTGGGAAACTGGACACAGCCAAGCACGTCTTTGAGCACCCGATGGATGAAGACAGAAAGGTGTACGTATTTTCGGACGTGCCGCACCTCTTTAAGTGCATTAGAAAGACTATTAAAGCAACGTCTGCTCAAAGTAAAAGGACAGTGGGTTAAAAGGTGGTTCTATGTAGCTGTCCACAAGGAAGATCTGAAGAATGCCGGTGGCTTGAAAGTATGCTCCAAAATAACAAGCCGCCACGTGCACCCCTCAAACATGGATCTTATGCGTGTTAAACTCGCAGCGCAGGTATTCAGCCGATCTATGGCTTCGGCCATCAAGCACTACACCGAGCGGAACGTATTCAATGCACTGGAGGCGGCAGGTACTGTGGAGTTTACAGAACGCATCAATGACCTATTTGATGCAATGAACAGGCGACACCCCGGCGACGCAGTGCGCAAAGAAGGCAAGGACATTCTTGTAATGAAGGAATCGCTGCAATGGCTCAACGACTGGGAACGCGATCTCAACTCTGGGGTTATCACCAAAGAAATGTTCCCGACTCCGTTAACAGCGGAAGGCCTCCGAGTATCCATCTTATCTACGTTAGACCTGACAGAATATCTGCTAACAGAATGCGGTTTCAATTATGTTCTCACTGCCAAATTCAATCAAGACCCTATAGAACGATTCTTCGGAAAAGTCCGACAGGCAGCCGCTGAAAACGACCACCCCGACATGCCAACGTTCCTTCAGCTGTACAGAATGCTCGCCGTGTACAGTCTGCTGAAACCGCCCAAGTTCGGCAACTGCGAAGCACGAGAAGAAGCACCTGTTAATGATTTTGCTGCCTTTAGAGCTACATTCAAGAAAAACAAATCCGACGGGTCGAACATAGACATGCTTAAAGCAAAGCTGGACGGGCTCATTGAAACTGAAGAGTGGGATTGTGACGACATCGTGCGACATGACTCCAGCAGTGCCGATGTTGTTGACGCCATCCTGTACTATGTAACAGGGTTCGTCAGCCGAAGAATGACGAAGTTCCTTCCCTGCGCAAAATGCAGGCAGTCTCTCTCAGTCACAACCACGAGTAGGCCGGAGGCAGCGCTGACACACGGCAAGACACGAGGTGGTCTCACGCACCCCAACTCACAATTATACGAAATGCTTCGCTGTGCTGAGAATTTCTTTTCGAAGAGCATGGACGACTGCGATGTGTTCTGGCGCACCATTGAACACGTTCTCGACAATTTCCCGCTGACCTTCCCATGCCACGAGCACAAGAATGAGGCCATTGCAAAGATACTGCGGTATTACGTCGCTATGCGCATGAGACAACACTGCCTCTGCGAAGCCAGGAACAGTGTGAAAGTGTCGCAAGAGAAAAAAAAGCTATCGAGGCTGTGCACAAACTGAGTGCTAGAATGCCATGCACATTTGTGAGTGAACTTCCATGTGCGTGCGGATGTTTCTGTCGTGTCACTTATGCGTGTGGTTAAGTGAACGGTCGTTTCAAGTTATATGTAGAGGATATTTTGCGTGCCTTCTTTGTAGTACATGTTCACAGTGCATTTCTGTTGTCCCTAAGCGACGTGGACATTTGTATTTGTATATTTTTGCCTGCGCATCTTCTTTTAAGGTAAAAGTAGAGGACAATGTGTGCGCAGTACGCTGAAACGGTATAAGAAATGAATGGTGGACGATATAAAGCGATACACCCTTTCTATTGTAATCTCTTGCTCTACCGACCAAGTGGTAGGCGCTTGTTGCCTTCTAGGCTGCAATGTAGTCGTAAACGCTGTGCCGTACGACGCCCGCGCTCTCCTCCAGCAGATGAAACTCAGCTTGGTCACATACTCGAAGAAATTCAAGGCATGTTTGCCTTCGACGAATGCCAGCAGCGCTTTTACCCATCCTATCAAAGTCATCGCGTGAGTGTCAAACACCGCGTACAACCGGAAGCTACAGATAATCTTATGATATCGGTCATCGAAAGGGATGAGTTCTTTTTTGCTGTGGTCAAATGGCTGAAGCGTAGCACCAATCGCTCTCCGGGCTATCATCGCTAAAGAAGCGCGCGGCGGAACGGGAGCAGACGCGACCGGTTGCCTTGGCAACCAAAACGGCGATAATTTTTTGTCGGCCGCCAGCACGATAGTGGCTCCGTGGGCTTGTGACCTTACCTGGTCGCCGCAAATAGCGGAGTTTCCACTCCTAAACGTTTCTTGCTCCATGCCCTGAGTACAGGGCATACCCCTGATCTGGATGTTGTTAATGCGAGAGTACTGATCGAGCTCTAACAACCTGCGAGAAAGTGAACAGTTTTCAGATTCAAGGGCTTTTGTTTTCTGCCACAAGCAAGGCTTTTTCACTGTGCAGCCTTCTCAACCAGATCATTCAAAAATTTTAAACTGAACTCAAGGCTGTCCACGTGCTTCTTTAGCTCCAGCACATCAACCCCAGTGTTCTTCATTTTCATGACAATCTTGTCAACAATGCGATCAGTCATACGATCCGATTCATTAAGAAGCCTTGATTCCAGTTCTTTGTTTCTTTCAACGAGCTCAGCACAGGTGGGCATATCTACAGCACTGAACTATATAATAACACTGGAAACTCAATGCCAGGATACAAGTAGCTAAAAAAAAACAGTTAATGGCAGCAGCGACAGTAACAGGATAACAAAGAAAACGACAGATGCTGTCACAAGCAACCTGTATGAGCAGAAAGGCGTGCGTGAGTCGTGCACGAGCACTAACTGCCGCTGCTGCCAAGAATGGTCGACTGCTAGGTGAAGGCTTTAAGTAGCGATGCCGGGACAAGCCAGTACCACCTGGTGGTCTTCTGTGAAGATCTTGGTTGACAAGATAGCTGCTGAATGACACGTGCAGTTGATCCAGCAGAACCGCCAACTTCTGGTGGTCTTCTATAAGATCTTGCTTGACAAGATAGCCTGTACGAGCAGAAAAGAGCGCTTGAGTTGCTGAGCATTACAGCCGATGCCTGCCGAGAATGACAGCAGCAGCAGAATCGTGTAAAATGAATTCTTTCATTACCTCTGCCACATGTTATTATCCTGGCAACTGTCATGCATTTACAGCTTCTGTTGTCTCAAACCACGACCCATTCCACATGTGTGCTGTTGTGGTTGACAATGTTTGTGTCATTGGACAGAGCCAGAGCTTGTTTGCCTTAGCAATGAAACACAAACAGTGCTTTACTGAAAGTAAATGACATAGCATAATAGTAGAAGAAACAAATCCCCTCAACTGTTTTAGACTACTTTCACTTGGAGAAGCACTGGTTAGTGTGAGTGGTTAAATTGAACAATGGTGATGGATTGCTATTGGCACCAGTCGATACTGCATCCGTTTCCTTCCTTCTGTGTGCTCCTTGTCGCATAAACATTTATTTCAAGTCACCATGACCAATGTAAATTTGAAAGGCACCCATCTTTCTAGAATTGTTTAATATGTACATATGTAGTGATTGTACCATGTACATGAACTGTGTCGGTGTGCTAGCCATAACCTTCATGCATTGGAGACAACATTGGTGAAAATCTATATACAGTAGACTTCTGTTAATTCGACTCTGGGTAATTTAACTTGTATGTTAATTTGATCATGACCAAAGGCCTCGTATGACTCCCACGCATTTCTATGGGCCCAAGCTTTCATTATTTCGATCCTAAAATTGGCCTTCACCGAATAATTCGAACTTGACCAGTCAGCACGCACACGCCTGACCCCTATGGTGACCCCAATAGCAACCCCTTGAGTGGCAGCGTCTGTCTCGGCGGAGCTTAGAAGACGGTGAGTGCGTTGAACATACTAAGGTGACTGTTCGGGCATGTAGGTAAGACATGAAAAAAACTTTGTGCACCCAAGACGAGGACAGAGAAGAGGCTAAGACACACGAGCGCAGACTTACAACAGTGTTTGATCTCGAAGCAAGCAACCACATATATGGCAAATCTGTGACACAATCTGTCGCTCGTGTGTCTTAGCATCCTCTCTGTCCTCGTCTTGTGTGCATAAAGTTCCTTTCATGTTGAACACAAGACAACAATTAAAACGGACAACGACCACGAAAGTTTTAAAAATATATAACAAGACGTTTCGGCTCCCGCACGGGAGCCTTGTTCACAATTAAGGTGAAGGTGGAAATGGTCTGATTATGTAGGCTTTAAGATTCGTGTGTCCTAAGAATCGTGCTCCTGTACCGTATGTCCCTGGGATCAGCGAGCACTTGGCGCGTGTTCTATGCCCCTACAGTGTACAAGTAGTGCATGTTCCTACAAAAAAAGTTGAGGCACTCCCTTGTAAACATAAAAGACAAGCTACCAAAAGAAAATTCTCAGGTGATGTCTATGGCATGCCATGTGCTGACTGCGATCGAAGTTACATCGGCGAGACAGGCAATTTCTAGCAAAGACTCAAGTAGCACATGTATGATGTAAGAAAGAAGCACGTAACTTCAAATGCTCTGGCTGAACACGCAGAAGCGACTCGTCATGAAATAGACTGGGACAACGCAAAGATAATAGAAAAAGAAAAGAACTGGACTCCCCAGCTTTTGCTTGAATCCCTGGAAATTCAGACCAACAAACACACACTTAATCGCAACAACGGCAACTTTCCCCACGTGTACACACATTGCTTACGTCACATCTTATAGCCTACATAACAAAACCATTTCCAGCTTCAGCTTCATTGTGAACAAGGCTCCCGTGTGGGAGCCGAAACATCTTATTACATATATTTTTTAAACTTTCGTGGTCGGTGTCCGTTTTCATTGTTGTCAAGCATATTCCCGGACCAGACAGGTTTCCGTCCAACTCTCGACTTCATGTTGAACACACATCATCTCCTGTCAAAAACTGCTATTTTCGGCCGGCTCTTAGTAGCCCACAATGTCTGGTTACGGCATTTGCCTGATTTTAATGCATGCCGTCTTTTTTTTTCCAGGAAAAATTGGCCGTAAATTGCCTGCACGGTGCAATCGAACACAAAATCAAAATCGCCTTTGCGGCGTTTGTATGCTTTACCGCAAAACATGGATGTATTGCGGCGAAACTGCAAAAAGAATTGTGCAGCGAAGCTAACTTCCGACCCATACCCATTTTCTAGCTAAAAAATTGGGTGCGCGTTGGATTTTTACATTGTCTAGGAGCTTTAATGCCATTTCTACGTTAGTTTTCTACTTTAGGTGCATAGAAAGTGGGCATATGTTTGATTTGGGGACGTGTTAAAATCGGGTAAATACTGCAAAATGATCAGCAGTGGCATTTTTTCTGCACTTATTTAATTCAACCCACCAGATAGTTCGATCAGTTTTGTTGGTCCAGTCAGGCTCAATTAATGTAAGTCCAGAATAGTTAGTTGTTGGGCTAGTTGGTTCCTGGACTGGATGTTCCTGACCTCCTGGCATTCTCCCAGCTTGTCTAAGCTCTGCCGCTCTATGGTTGATTTCACGATTTAAATAGAAGTCAACTGTACAGTCGAGCCTGGTTACAACGAACACTTTCATTGCGCAAAATGTGTTTGCTATATCTGATGTTTGTTTTAATTGGACTGCCCTCAAAACTGCTAATAGAGAACGGAACAAGGTGCACTACAAATGCTTTATTCCCAAAAACGCTGCATACTGCGCTTACTCCCAGAAATTTGTGTTTGAGGTCCGTTTCAGTAGTGTCTACCTGATAGTGGCACTCCTGGGTGAGGCTCTGACATTTAGACAGTCAATGTCGAGACAACTGAGGATGCAGTTGGGGGCTCACTGGTTTTCTGCTCATTGTCTTCATCACTAGAGGCCTCCATGTTCGGTATTTGTTGCAGTTGTCGAATAATTGCTTCATCAGACATACTCTCTGAAACATCTGAAGACACCTTAACACCATTGGCTATTTCTTGAAAAATTGCATCTTTAATGCAAATGTCAATCACTTTAGCTGGCAGCTTAACAATATTGTTGACCTAACAAAAATATCTGCTAGAACTAGGCAAATCCAATTATTAGTCTGTGCCTCTAAGCTTACCTTTATTTAAGTACTTGCTCAACAGCGGTATTCACAGAAATGTCGACTGTGAGCAACAGGAGCAGATGTTTGGCTACCAAACCCACCGGCTTCATCATTCTCGTCGTAGGGCACATAGTGGTCATATTCTCACAACTGCGAGAATTGTTTCCCTTGTTTAAGCAAGCCCTTATGTTTTATCTCCATTGAGGTGCATCTAATGAGCACACATTGACCTTGTCAAAGCTAGTACGAAACACCAGTCTTGGGCCATACATTTACCTTTAACTGGTAGCTCAACAATATGTTTTACCTACTTTATCTCGCTTAGGTTTTGGAGAAACATCTTCATATTTTCTTTGGCATGTATTTGTACAATATGAAGAAGAAATAAAGCAATAAAAAAATTCTAGGCCCAGTCCTAAGGATCTTGCCAATTGAAGGGTTAAGCTTCTTTGATGTCGAGGCTTCTTCTGATATTGTGAACCAGTCACACCTTTGGCTGTCAGCAACTCCAGACTGAGTTCAAAACCTCTAATGAAAATAAAAAAGTCAGAGCTTTCCACCCTGTGAAGAGTGAAGTCTAGCGAAACTGGTGCTCTGGTGGGATTTGCTATGTTGGGGTTTAGCTATATTGGGGATTTGCTATGTTGAATTTGGCTACAGAATGACAAACCGACCCCTTCGTTACATACTCGGGAAAGAGGCTTCGGTGCCGGCTCTGAGTAGCGCAATGGGGTATTTTTTAACAATTAGACGATGGCTATACAATGCCTGGCTCTGAAAGAAGTGGCTCCGCGTCCATGGGCGACGGCCTTCCTAGCTAATTGCGGGGGACGGGACGTGTCGGCGTCCACTGGCGATGCCTTTCCTAGCGCATTCCTCACACTTTTCTACGATGTGCCCAGACAAGAGTCCTTGACCAAAGCTCCGCATATACAACCAACGCTAACGCGAACTCCTCTCACACCCCACTCCTCCGTTGACCTACTTTTTTCGTACACCGCCATTGGTTAGCGCACCTCAGGCTCTCTCCCTCCCATGCGAGTATTGGACTGTGCGACTTACATCAACCCCCCTCCCCATTCTCTGTTTCATCTGCAAGCTCTCACATGGTTAAGCTCTTCTTTTCCTCTCCTCTCCCACTAAGTCACGTCACTTTTCGTCACGATCTCCTGGAACCTAGCCCTAACAGCTTCGCATTAAAAAGCGATGCGCAGCACAGTCGTGATTTCTTGTGTGACACAATCGCTGCGGCAGCGCATCCTCGAGCCAAAACAACTTTAAGAAAGAATAAAAAAGATCAAACCTATGCACTGCACTGATTAGCTGCATTGTGTGACTAGCACCGTCCAGTCACTTCTCTCAGCTCGTCTAAGCTGTGCCACTCTACGGTTGATTCCATTTGTTCTAACTGCACGGAGCAGGGCACTAGGTTTTTATAAGGAGACAGCTGTCTCATAGACTACTTGCAAGACACTTTGAGCGTTGATAAATTGTTCATTGTAGCCGAAAGTTCGCTCTAGTTAAGATTGTTGTATGTGGGCTTGAATGTATGTGCAGCTAACGGGTACTTTTTCGTTACATAACGAAAACGGGTTTGTTCGTTTCATAACCTTCTTTGTATTTATATGAAGTAGCTATGAAGTCAAGTAGATACAAGTGCTGATATTCAAGCACAATTCTTGTCCTTTCTCCAAAGCTTTAGCACAATGATCCATCTCCTGGAAACCAGCCCAATTGTTTTTGCCTGTGTTGTCAGAAGAAAAGCCAGCCATACTGCGACTACATCCTCCTGTCAACGTTGTCGGTGTCAGCATGGCTATAGTATGGCTAATTGGTATTTTAGCAACATTGTCTGCCGATTAATAGACCTGTAATTGGTGTCAGTTCGTGTTTGCATAAAGTAACAGGTAGGCATTTGGTCAGAAAAAGTGCTCAGGTAAACAGAACGCATGTTAAGTAATTTTTTTCTGAAAATTTATTGGGTGTGTTCAGATGTCACATCACCCTAACTCCTCTTGCAAAGGGCGGAACTCGAGCAACTACAAAGAAGAAGAAATACGGAAAGGTTGAAATTCTTTTATTTGGTTTTTCATGGAAAGATTGGACTTGGCAAGACATTATTTATAAAACCAGCATCTGAAAGTGCAGTGCGCCTTTTGTCACTCTAAGAAAGTCATAGATTTTATAAATCGCACTGATACGTTCAAAAATTCTTTTTTTCCAAGAACAACCCGTGAATAGAATTGTTTACCAGCTGATGTTGTAGGATGTGAAACAGTTTATTTATTTATAAATGCACTGAGGAACCGATCCTGATTTTTGTTCCTGTAGTAAAAATTGTATAATGATACATTTCTTTGTAGAAAATGCAAGGTTTTTCTCTGTGTGCAGTTACTTTTCAATTTTTTTTTTTCGCTATGTCTTTGTGACGTTTTATGTTGCAACTTTTTGTCATCGAAAATTATGTATGCCCACTCCTGCTTAAGGTCTGGTACCCAGGCTAGCAGTATGGAATAAATAAATAAGTAAATAAAATAATGCTTCAAGCTAGGTTGACAGCGCAAGGCAGCAGAGGGGACAGAAGAGAGAACAGAGCGCTGAACTTCCAACAGTTGATTTTCTTTCCAGAAAGCATCGTTATTTATGATTTATGATTGTGAGCATGATTTACCAACAAGCCCAATCTTACACCCTTCTTAAATAAAATAAATTTGGCGAGGCTTGTTCACTGGCCATCTTTAATCTTGATCAAAAATAATATATTTAGCTGCCTGAGGGCCAAGAAAGATCAAATCAATCTTAGTTTGTGAGAAAAAAATCTGCTGTGCTCATGTTTAGCACTATTGTTAAATTAGCAGTATTTTAAAAACCTTTTTATTTTAAAGGCGATCTTTGATTTTCTTTAAAATTTCCAAAATTAAGCCTACTGACTTAAACTAATGTAATTAGAAAAAACATGTTGCATCATTTCTTTCGTTTCGGAATTACAAAGCAAGAAATGTGATCGGTACGTAATTTGAAAAAACATGTTGCATCATTTCTTTCGTTTCGGAATTACAAAGCAAGAAATGTGATCGGTACGTAATGTAATTTGAAAAAACATGTTGCATCATTTCTTTCGTTTCGGAATTACAAAGCAAGAAATGTGATCGGTACTGCCGTTGCCACATAACGCGTCTACGCATGCTCGTGGTTGCAGGTTCCTTTCTTTTGCGACGTGAAAAATGCTCCTGGATGGTTCTAACAGTGACGACTGACCAAACAGAAAATTTTAGGGGGAAAAGACTTAGCGCATTGTTGGACATGATTTGCAAAAGTGCATGGGTGCAGCGACAAAACGGTGGGACTTTATCACATAGTTTCGAGTGCTTGCTCTTGATGTAGGGCCTTTAAGAGAGTGTCCTGCATGCAGTTAATTAAAAGCATTAATGAGAGAATGCAAGAACAGTGTTTTTACCTGTGCACAGAGTAGTAACTTGAGCAATGCGGGAGCAAACTGCAGAAGTTAAAAAAAAATTTAATTATGGGGTTTTACATGCCAAAACCACGATCTGATTATGAGGCACGCCTTAGTGGGGGACTCCGGAAATTTGGACCACCTGGGGTTCTTTAACGCACACCTAAATCTAAGTACACAGGTGTTTTCGCATTTCGAAAACACCCGTGTACTTAGATTCCAGTGAGTTAACACCACATTGGGGCGCGCATCCCGAACAACAACTATAGGAAGGAATAGTCTGTGCACTGTTCTCGACGCAATTGAATGCTTAACCTCTCTTTGCTGTCTAGCCATGAGATTGTGGGTGCCGTAAGAGGAGTGCACATGATTACATTAGCTGAGCTGAGGTGAAGCAATTCCTATAGAAAGTTAGCATTATGCTTCACTTTCATTTTGCAAAAAATATATTTTTGTCCTGCTCGGACGAGTATCACTGGCAAAAAAAGTTGAAAGGCGATTCAACCTCTTGTTGAGTGAGTGAGCACGAACTTTATTGAGCTCCTGAGGAGAAAGAATTAAAGCGGGGCCGGAGGCCCCGCCAATCAATCCGGCGGCTCCACCCAGGTCGGGGCCGGTAGACAGTTTTTTGGCGTAGGCCCGGGCCCTATGGACAGCCTTGAGCTGAGCGATGAGCTCTGTGCTTCTGAGCGCTGAGTCCCAGGAGGACTGGTCAGGAAAGTCCGTGCCCGCGTTGGCAGGGCACAGCCAGAGCATGTGTTCGAAGTTGTTGTATTCGTGGCCGCAGTGTGGGCATTCTGTAGCAAGGTCAGGATTGATCCTGCTTAAGTGTCGTTGGTGTAATGTATGTTCTAGTCTGCAACTGTCTGTACGTGACGACCTGTGCTTTTTTGAGCTTTGGGGGAGCAGGAGGAAAAATTATTCGTCCTAACCTATGATTAGAAGTGATGTCGTGGTATGACACAAGTTGGTCTTTGCTGTCTACGCTCCTCCAGGCTGGGTTGAAGCGAGGGAGTGGACCGCATACGTGGAATGCGAGTTCTCGTGCTAGTAGGTGTGCCCGCTCGTTCGGATCGTTCGTTCGGAAGTTGATCAAAGGCAGCAGTGGCGCACCGACGGGGGAGGGTTTCGGGGGTTGCAACCCCCCCCCCCCCCCCTGAGGCCGACTTAACCCCCCCGTTTGTTTAACCCCTTTTCTTTCCGTGCGCATTTGAGTACTGCAATTATGAGAATATCGTCTGCACACTCGCAAAAAGTGCATTTTCTTTACAATTTCCCGTGAGGAAATTGAAATTAGTGCTGTTTAGATGGTATTGGAAAACTGTTAACCCCCCCCCCCCGGCAGAGATCCTGGGTGCACTACTGAAAGGCAGTGTCTTTGTGAGTTGAGGGTGAGAATGGTGCAGTCACGGCACTCCATGGCATCACCCCTCACGTGAGGAAAGTATAAGGAGCGTTGGACTGCCTAAATTTTTTTACTGCAATATCTTCCAAGATTGGTCCACATTTTAGACTACCTTTGGGATAGACCCATATTTTTAGACTGTATTATCTCCCGGGTTGGTCCACGAAAAAGGCTAGAAACCCAGATACCCGATATGGAAAAGTGAGGGTAACTCGCTAAGAAAGACTTGTTTTCAAAATTTCTTACATAATTTTTTACATAAACCTGCTTTCGCTCCAAGAGCATTACAGCGGTTGCTAAATGCAAAATGCAAATGTTCATACATGTCTGTAGTGACAACCCTTCAAATGAAATGTGTAGGTGCGCCCTCCTCAGTGTTGACACTAACCACGATCCGCCCACAAATTCACGAGTGGCTTGAGGCATTACTCCTAGGTCTGCACATCTCCCGTCCTTCAGTAAATGGCACAGGAAACCAATTTATTTCTTTTATTTCATACATACTGCCAATCCCAACGGGGATTTTAGCAGGAAAGGCATACACATATTAAGCATATTACGCAGGTGTAAAATGGTTGAACATGTCACAAATAAGAATTGGGAGTAATTACAAAAGGGGTTAGTTTCGCGTACAATCATTTAACAAGCACATAGGGTATAACATGTATAATGAATGAAGCATCAATACGGGAGTTACAAAATGTGTGCCAAGATAAAAACGCGCGTAGTGAATGAATAGGTCACACAGGATTTAATCAACGTCTTTATACAAAGCAAACGGTAAGGTTAAAATGTTATAAATAGTTTATACTATTTGGGAAACATGTAGGTAGTTTTTAAATATTGATAGGAATTTGTCTTGATTATGACAAGTAGTTATATAAGTACGAAGACTATTCCATTCCCTTATCTGTGGAAAAAAGGAAAAATTAAAGCAGTTTGTTTTGAACCGGTATTCCTGAAGAAAAATAGGGGTGTTTATGATGTGAGGGTCTAGTTGCTGGGTTAGATAGGTATTTGGTGCTATCATTATGAAGTGCATTGTGAAAAAGTTGAAACATCATTTTCTGGCGTGTGAGTTTGGCGCTGTTATGGAGGGTTAGTATTCCGGCTTTTTCCATTAGTTCGGTGGGAGAATCAGATATGCGGTATTTGTTAAAAATAAACCTTGCCGCTTTTCTTTCACACTCTCTAGTTTATTAATTAAGTTATTTGTAGATGGGAACCAAATGACGTTAGTGTACTTAAGTACTGGTCTAAGAAATGTGTTATTGGCAAGAAGCTTTGTTGGGTGTCTTTATTTTGTGTAATTTATCAACACAGGTGTGTTCCATGAGCTCAGTAAAACAAAAATATCTCTATGTGAAATGAATACTTCATACCACTTTTAATTTGAAAAGTGCATGCGCTGCAATTTTAGGTAACACCTTTCAGCACGATTCAAAACCCAAGGTAGTGTGATCTTTTTTTCCTTGCTATTGCAATTTTCCTTGCTAGTTTGTTGCGTTATGATTTAGCCATTGTTTTTCTTGCTGTGTCTTGGATAGTATTCATTTACTATGTGAACACCTTGGTGCAGATTTGTGTAGTGTTTATCCTTAGTAATCTATGTATCAGCAACGTACAGGCTCCCAACGTACAGGCTCCTGTTTAAATCACCTTTAGCGAAAAAGAAGGTTTAATAAAATTGCTCTTATGAGGCACTATGTGTGCGTGTAGTGCTGTGCTTGTGAATAATGAAATACCGGAAATTTGAAGCAATTGTGTTTTGTCTCACCTTCTGCTGCCACAATGTCATGTTCTGCACTTCATTGCTACTAGCACGTCATTACCATTTTGTGCTACTGCTTACTCACATTTCCCAAATTGGCTGTGTAAATGTCGTTATTTTGCACGAGCTGTTGCAACATGCACTGGGCAGCTGTTGACAGAATGCCTGCATTATTGGTAATTGCTGAAATAAATCAAGTGCCTCTGAAGTGCTTGTCACCTTGCATACCAATAGGGTGGGTGAATTGCGTATATTGCTTCTTCCACCAGACCTGTGTTACCTTGTTTGAAATGGCTGTTGCATTGTTTTGCAAGCTCTTCTAAGATGTACAAGGAAATTAACAAAACATGCACTCGATAATTGCACTTTGTCGTGAGAAATTAAAAACTTATCTGTCCCACATATTCTTATGAGCTGGGTGACAGCTGGTAACCCCAATCGGACATCGCTACTGTAAACAGCACATTACATGCTGCCTAGGTGAGCAACTGCAGGAGGTTTCTGCTCCTGTTGTACTCTGCCCTTTTGTGTTTACTTTGTCCTCAATACCTGCTTGCCCAGATCCTGTGGGCCGTGCACCTGACCTGGCTGCGGTGGACGCTGGTGGTCGTGGGTGCTTCGCTCTCTGGCTGCGTCCTGGTCACCACACTGTGGCCTTCCTTCAGGGAGGACTCCCGCAAGGTCAGAAACAGCAGGCCCCTGTGTGTCGATGAACCACACATGCTGAGGGGCACACATGTTCGTGTCATGGATGCACTCGCAAGATAGCAAATCATCTCAGAAATGCCAAGGCGCAGGGTGCTGCTATGTTGCACAGATACATCACGTTGCCGTTTTCTTGCGAATCACCACATCCTCTGTTTGAAAGCTCATTGTTTTGGCTAGCCTATTAATGGCCAAGAAACTTATGCCCCTAAATTTTATTCATTTTGACACACAATGTTCTATTAACACCGCAAATGCTTTGTAAAAGTTCCTCCTTCACCTGTTTAAAAGGTCGTCATCCTTACCAGCCTATTTTTATGTCCACTGCAGGACGAAGGCCTCTCCCTGCGATCTCCAATTGCCCCTGTCTTGCGCTAGCTGATTCCAATTCGCGCCTGCAAATTTCCATACTTCATCACCCCACCTAGTTTACTGCTGTCCTCAACTGTGCTTCCCTTCTCTTGATATCCATTCTGTAACTCTAATAGTCCACCGGTTATCTATACTACGCATTACATGGCCTGCCCAGCTCCATTTTTTCCTCTTAATGTAAACTAGAATATCGGCTATCCCCGTTTGCTCTCTGATCCACACCGCTCTCTTCCTGTCTCTTAACGTCACGCCTAACATTTTTTGTTCCATGGCTCTTTGAGCGGTCCTTAAAGGGCAACTCCGGTGATTTTTCAATGTCAACGGATGTGAGTAAAGGTTCCTGGGTATGTTCCTCTGCACACTTCAGGCATGTCCTCAAATAATCAGATTTGAGAGTGTCGCAGATTTTTTACGAATGAATTTTGTTAATTTCCTGAACCACCTGTCTTGCCCCTCAGCTACTGGAGACATTATGTTTGGACATAAAGGGCAGCATATGGAGAGCATGCTGGAAATTAATGACAAATGACAGCATTGAGATGCTGGCGATTGTGAGCTAGTGTTCGGCGTGAGAAGTTACATTCTGTGTGGACGAGCAAGTGATGGGTGGCAAATGGTGTTGTTGGCTGCACGAACTTCAGCTCTCGCCAGCTGGGCACACATTTTGAGGCGATGTCGATCGCATTCAGCCGAGGTTAGGCCTATCAGTTGCCGAGTCCGTGCATGTACTACCGGCGGACCTGAGTGGCTGACCTGAAGCTAATTAAGCCATTATGGTGAAGAAAACTGCTTTTGTAGTTCAGTTTTGATCATGCAGATTTGAAATAAACTATTCTTCATTTCGTACAGTGCAACATGAAAAGCAAAAAGTGATGACACGGCACACTATCAACATTGATACTTTGCCATTCTCTAAATTAAATGTAACTACACACATGGATGTATTTTTATGTATTGTCATGCTGACAAATTATTTAGCTTCCAAGGTGTACTGTTTGCCTCTTGTTCCAAATGGGCAAAAAGCGGAGGCTCCTAACATCGATATAGCAGCTTAAACAACCACCTTGTTCAGCTGCCAACAGTGTCAGTACTGGCATCGGCGTTTGTACAAAAAAGCTACCCGTTCATGAAATGAATGATAATATGTCAAAATTCTTAATCGATCTCAACTTTATGGAACACATGAATTTTATTAATGAAAAGAGTACGAAGAATGATAAGTAGGCAGAATAAAAATGCATGCTATGGACACCCGCTCGCTGTTTTCGAAGGTGCCTGGTCACTCATACCAGCGCGACTCAGAGTGATGCGACACAAAGGGCTTACATGCGCAAAATCTGCATGTTTTGCTATATTCTTACCCTATTTGATGTCACTGATGTGCGGTTTGCATTATATTTCAAGCGAATGACGAGCGGTTGGCTGTACCATGCAGATGTAAACAAATGCACCGGTCAGTGCTTTGGACACTCAGCCACATTCTTCCGGTAAAATTGTGCGCTCTTTAAATCAAAATACAAATGCGACAGCAGCGACATCTTATAGGGAGTATGCGAAACGCTTCCCTGAGAAGGGCTAGAACACCTAAACTAGCAAGCAGCACATATCAAATCAGTGGTTAGCGCTACCCTTGGTCTTCACATTGCAGCGCGATGTGTTGCGCAGAGTGCTGGCTCTCGTTGTGGCGGGTCGAATGCGAACAGCGATTCATGGCTATTGAATTTGTTGGAATCGTAGCTGTCACTGTTTGACAGCTCCGCTGGCATAGCTGGCATTGTCACTCGTAGACGTTGTGCAAATGGTCTGGCACGGTCACGAATCTGCTGAGCGTCTGTCTGCTCTTTACCGCTTTTGTTCTCCATGCTGGCTGGACCAGCATGCCTTGCACGCCTTCCTCGCTGGTGTGCTGCTCATGACATCACATGAAGATGTTTGCTTGCCTGCTCAGTCAGGTTTTTGTTTCGTTATTGTACTTTCTTGCTTATCTAAAATTATATTCAAATTGGCGGAACAATTCTACTATCAGACGCTTGACAGGGGTGTCTCGGGAACCTAAAATGCCATTACCCTGACATGGTGAAAAAATCGCTCGAGTTGCCCTTCAACTTGTTCTTGGGTTTCTCTGTAAACCTCCACGTTTTTGCCCCATATGTTAGCACTAGTAGAATGCTATGGCTGTACACTTTTCTTTTCAATGACAGTGGTAAGCTCCCAGTCACAATTTGGTAATGCCTGTCGTATGCACTCCAACCCATTTTTATTCTTCTGTAAATTTCCTTCAAAAGGTATGCTGCTGTTATTTATAGAGTATGCTTGGTCCTTATGAAGACAAAAACAAAGACAGTTTTTTAAAAGATGCATAATGCAAATGGCTATCTCAAATGCATACTTATGTTAGTAATGGAAAAATTAGTGCCTTAGCAGCAGTTGTAGGTAGAGGATGTATGGTACGTCTGAGAACAGACGGGGGCATTACTGCTGCACACCTTGCAGTGCTTGCACTGCTGTTGGAGCTTGATTATGTGAACATTTTTTTCCTCTGTGAAACTGCTCATTTAACAAATTGCCCATAATAATGTGTTCTTGTGGGAAAACATAAGAAATTCATTCAGAAACAACATTGTAATTAAGCTCTGTTTCTTGCATGTAGCAGCACGTACTAGCATTCTTTGTCATCCTACTGTAGTGCATATGCAGCATGAACAATCAAATGTACAACTGTTTCCTACCAGCTTTCGGGTAAAAATGCTTTCAGAGCAAGCTCATTCAAGCCGACAAGTCTTTTGTGCATTCGTACACTCGCAAGAAAGATATATCGCACTACACACCAGTTTACAAAATGTAAGGACTGTGAAATCAATGACACTGAATGCCCATACTGGGAAAAACAAAGCGAGGCTTGGTCTATAACATTACATACAAATTCACACAACATGATAGGTTAAGAGAAAGACAATGTAGACATTCATGTATCCACCTTGGATACAAGGATGTGCGGCTCATTCGCTCTGAGCCCGAAATGAAAAGGACGGTCCACGACTGTGGTAGACTTGGCGATGTGCTTAACGCATGCTTATGCTGCAGGAAACTGTTCAGAGGAAAAAAAAACCTCTCTTATGGAAACCACATTGACCTAACAAATGTCATGGGCAAGTCATTTTTTTTTTTTTTTTTTTTGGCGTAAAGAGCCGAATTCGTACGACGGTCATGTACCGTAGTGACCTTGGAGGTGTGCACACTGCATATTTACGCTGAAAGAAATCTCTAAAGGGACTGTCCGAATGGAAAAGGTTGAAATGAACGTTTACAAGCCATTCAAGGCAGAATTATTTTGGAACATAATCTTTATGCCAGGCTGGAGGTTGTTTACTTCGACCTACGAAGAACTAATTCTGGTTGTGGAGAAGCACTAGAAGAATCATTACTTGAAGATGAGCTGGATAGTTGAGTGTCGGAGTCCCAAGTTCCTTCAGGAGCCAAATTCTGGGACGGAATGTCTGACGGAAGCTCAGCAATTTCTTCTGGAAATGATGACCTGGTCGCAGGGGTGAAACAGGAGGCTCAATTGGAGTGTGTGCAGCAGGTAAACCTGTACCTGTAGGAACTGGAAGAAAAGGTGGGAAACCATAATTAAGGGATGGGTACAGGTTTCCCTTCCGTCGCGTCAGCCATTGCCTCTAGCGCGCCGCTGCGCTCGAGCTCAGGCCACAAGGTGCTACCGAGCGATGCACGCAAGAACACAGTATTGCCCCGAGTTAGCGGAAAACCGTTTATTGTGTCTGGTGGCGTTCAACACTGTACAAACGCCCGGTCCCAGGGAGGCACAGGAACCACACCAAGGGCGAAAATACAGACAGGGGCGCCTATAGCACGTCGCTGCGAGAGCACAGACTCAAGCTGGGACACGAAGCTAGGAAAAGTCCCAGCAGCTATGCTACTTGCCCTTGCGATAACCAATGGTCCAACTCGTGAGAGCTCGGGCAATCTCCTTCGGTCTGTGCGGCTCGGCGTGGTATGACCACGCGTAAGCGCTAGGCACCGCTCTTCGGCTTAGCGTCCAGAAAGGACAGCACAAAGTACGCCCTCCCCGCACAGGCAAAGGCACCATGCGCGAGCTCAAGTCCTAGTCATGAAGGTGTCAGCGGATGAGAGGAAAGCATGTACATACCCTGTGCTGTTCTGGAGATAAGGGAGCCATGCTCAGCCGTCAGCAGCCGAACGCGACCGCGTCATGACGTCAGCGCCCCGCCCCCACCACAAACCATCGCTAGTGGAGTGCCACCGCTGAAACTGGTTGCTATTGGAACTGATGGGAAGGCGTCGGGACGGCAGAACAGGTGAAGCCTGCGCAATGGCGCTGGTGCATTCTCAATCCCCACAACGTATATGTGGGAATCAGTTTTAAGCTAAGTTTCTTTAATGTGCATGGAAAGGTCTCCACTTCTTCTTCCCTGCTCAACGCTCCTTGCTCAGTGAATGTCCTATTTTTTTCACTCCGCGCTCGTCTGGTTTTAATGCAGACTTCTTCATTGTTGCCGTCTTGTTCTGCTTGTTACTCGAGCACACCTACCCAGGAGCACTTACTCATTGACCAAGAATGCCCACTGACTCACTTGTTGTCTGTTCAGGTGCAAGCATACCCAGTTGCACATACCTATGGTCTCAAGTTGTATAATTGGCAAGACAGCAGGTTGCCAGCACTACACAAAGTGGGGGGAAGAGGCAAAGAGAGCTTCATTTTAAATTCCTTGTTGCTGGACGTTCATTGTAGACTCGTACACACCTGTCACTATTAGCACCAGAGTCCTTAGGGGCCCTTAAGTGGATCATTCAAGGCTGTTCTTTAGGGGTGTGCGAATGTTCGAACTTTCGAATAAGGTATAGGATAGTGTCCTATTCAGTTCTGTCAATTCAAATGGTCAGTATTCGTTAATGCAAATATTTTTTTAATACAGTAAAACCCCGGTAATATGAACCCGGCTGGTACGAATTTCGGTGTGATACGAATTCGTAACATTCCCCGGCCGAATACATTGCTCACAATACGAAAAAAATCGGCTGTTCCAAACGTGTTGCCGCGCTGCTAAGGATCATACGAACGCGTGAGCAACAGCGGCGGCGGCCGAGCCAGCGGGGCCACCGGCACAGACAAGCTGGCACAGGCGGATCTGGGCGGGATCCATAGTCGCCTAGCAACCGACTACGTCACGCGGCTGCACAGTCTCTCATTGGTCCCCACGTCGAGCGGGCCGGACCACATCACAGCCTAGCCGATGCTTAGCGAGAAATTAGACGAGCACCAATGCTGCAACGATGACCGCGGCGCAGCCCCGACGGCAAAAACGCTCCCTGCACTCGACTTGCTCAGGCGTTCAGTGGCGTGCGAAAACATTGCCAAGATCACGTGCGCGCACTTATACGCCTTTCAGAAGGCGATCGTTGACGATTTGGACAAGAAGAAAACGTCCCGTTGATACGTTTTTCAAGGGACCGCGAAAGAAAGAGAAAAAAAGCCGCAGTTTCGCCCGAAAGGTGAAGCAACGGAAACGCAGCAGCAGCAGCGAGCGAATTGACCTTTGCGCTGTCTCTAGCTTCAACGCGAACTAAACATCGAAGGCGTACAAAGCTACTGGCACTAGGCGCATTTTGTCAAAATCGCAGATCATTTTGACGATAAGGTCCGCCGCGGGCGCGCACTATGCGCACGTCCCAGATCGCTTTCAGGATAGGCGTAACGGCACCCGCGCGGGTGCGTCGTATCTGCAACGTGCCAGTCACTTGTTGCAACTTAAACCGCGCACCGCGCACAGCAGCGCGCCAAATCACATGGCGGCGCCTCCGACCGGCATTGCTCCGACACCGCCGGTGAGCAAAAGCTTAGGCGAGACCCTCAACGCCGCGCGGATTTAAAAAAAAGAAAAAAAGAAAAAAAAAACCGCGGCGTCACGCCAAGGTCGCGTTTCTGTGTGGCGCTGGAACGCGTGTAAGTGCCGACGTCTCAGCCAGCGCTGCGGCGCAGTGCAGAGGGAAGCAACGGCGGAGGCCAGTTCGGCCAACGCTTAACGGCAGAAACCGAAAACTTCAGGGAGCGAGCTAAGCTACGCCGGGCCGGTGGAGCGGCGGACGCGCACGGAGACAGCGCACGGAGACAGTCGGAAGGTGAGGGGGCTATGAGGGTGTGAGAGGAGGGCGAGGGGAGCCACCGAAGCGACAGAGTTGCCGAGGCCAAATCTGCTTCCCTGCCGCCTCCCTCCTCACCTGCGGCGGTCCCGGCGCGCGCGCGCGTCGCAGTGTCGCCTCTTCACAACACAACCTCGCTCTCTCGCCATGCCTGCGCCGCCCGCTCCCTGAAGTTTCGTTTCTGCCGTTATCGCGAAGCGAGCGCGGGCAGTTTCGTGGCCCTCGCTCGATATGTGCTTGCGCGCCGCGATATTTCACGAATGCACCGTTCGTATGTCGTGCTATGGTGCACGAATATTTCAAAAAAATAATTTTAATTCGAACAAAGTTTTGGCCCCCGGCGAGTTCGAATTATCGAGATTCGACTATACATGGAAGTCAATGGGATTTAGGTCGGGACCGCAAAAACGCGAGTAGCAGCCGGGAAAATGCAGCATCGAGGAAGGTATCAATGGGATTCCACTATTAGAAATCTTTTATGGTAAAAATAAATTCATTTTCTTGATATTTGTATGTTTGATGATACGATTTCGGTGATACGAATATTTCACGCGACCCCGCGAGATTCGTATCAGAGGTTTTACTGTTTCGAAACGTTACGTCAACTGCAGCCAATTAAACATAAAATCGGAACAATGATACAGTACTCTCACCCCATGGGCGAGTATAGACACAAAATATGAGAACTTGCATAGTTAGTGGAGCAGGCTACGCGCTTAGGTAGTCATACTTAGCTAGCTATACAGTGGTCATTCGCGCTCTGAAGAGTCCTGTGATGCAAAAAACAACTACTCGTTTGCTCCTAATACTCCATTGTGCTTTTAATAAATACCACTTGATAATGTACTATGTAAAATGACAAACTTGCTAACATTAAGGGTACTGCGATGTGAACATTGTTTTATATTTCTTGCGATAACAGCTGTTCATTATGTGAAAACTATTCGAAAACATTAAAAAACTGTCAATTCGATTCGCTTCTGGAACTATCGATTCGTATTCTATTTGGCCTCATAAATCTGTTTGCACACCCCTAGCGTTCTTAAAGTATGCGGTGCACTATCGTTCCTTAAAAAAAGTCTAAAGTTTCATGCATTCATACTGACCCTGTCAATTTATGAGGAAAAAGAACCTGGACCTTATGGGCCCATGCTCACTTTCACCGTGTTCATCGTTTACGGAGTTTTCATATTAATGTGGCAAATGTTTGATAAGTTTTGTCCGTTACAAGCATTCTCATTTAATGGACAAGACAAGACAAGCACCAGTCTATATTTAGTACATATAACCCAATAGAGTAGACAGGTTATCGTTGTCACATCGCATCGGTAGGAGCATCGCACTAGTAATGCAAAGGACGTGGGTTCGGCTTTCTCCTGTGGCAGGTTCTTTTCTGTCCACTTTCTTTCCTTTATCATTGTGCATTTCAATTAAACAAGTAATTTATCTTATGCTTTCCTTGGTTTCAGATTGTTTACAGTGCGCAAGTACAAAATAAGTAGCATGATAGGGGTCCCAATGTTAAAAATGTCATAGGGACACCCTGTAGTACCTTGGCTTCATATGATTGTGACACATGCTCTTTATGGCATTGTTGGCTTTCATTGTGGGGTTTGGGTCTCACAGGAAGTACCGACCACCGCGGGTTGTAGCGCTTAGCGGCACAGGGCCGCGTCAGCCATAGCCTCTAGCGCGCCGCTGCGCGCTCAGGTCGCAAAGGGTTACCGAGCACTACGCGCGCAAGAACACAGTATTCCTTAGTTAGCGGGAAACCGTTGATTGGTCTCGGTGGCACCCAACACTGCACAACGTGCGGTCCCGAGGCAGCGCGGGAACCAAAGGGTCCCGCACCAAGGGTGAAATTCAGACAGG